>NW_012130117.1:1682640-1688008 GCF_000143395.1 Atta cephalotes | reverse complement strand
CGAATTTCGGAAAAAACGGCGGAAGCAAAGTTGTACACCTAATAAATGCTCAATAAATAAATATACATACTTGTAACATTATAATATACCTTATATAAGGTCTTTCAATAAAGACGCTCGAAATTTGTTAGATCATAGTAGCTATGTTATTAAAGTGACATGTGTCAAATTTGTTGTGAATTGTTTAGTAGTGTATGGCAAATCACCATGGAAGTGGTCATAGTGTTGAGCAACGTGTGCAATTCATAAACTTTCATTATCAAAATCAGTGCTCCGTTCCGTGCATTACGTGATTTTTATCCTCGCCACAACCGTCCTGCCGAGTCGACTATTCGACATTTGGTGACCAAATTCGAGTCAACCGATTCGATAAATAATCAGCCAACCAGTACGTCGCCGAAATGCAAGGTCTGCTGAAAATATCGCTGCTGTGCGTGAGAGTGTACGGGAAAACCCGAGGCGGTCAATTTCTCGTCGTTCACAAGAACTTGGTCTTTCTGCGACTTCAACTTGGCGAATTTTGCGTCGGGACTTAGGTCTGCACCCCTATAAAATTCAACTGATCCAGGAACTTAAGGTAAACAATTATAGACAACGCCGTGTGTTCGCTGATTGGGTTCTGGAGCAGTTGGAAGTTAACTCAAATTTCGCCAAACAAATCATCTTTAGCGATGAGGCCCATTTTTGGATGAATGGATATGTGAACATGCAAAATTGTCGAATTTGGGACGATACCAATCTACGCAAGATACTACGCAAGATACACTAGCTCCAAATGCATCCCGAGAAAGTCACTGTTTGGATTTTGGTCTGGCAGAATCATCGGTCCGTACTTCTTCCAAAACGAAGCGGGCGTTGCCATAACCGTCAACGGCGAGCGCTACAGATCGATGATAAGCAACTTCTTGTGGCCTAAAATGGATGATATGGATACCGATAATATGTGGTTCTAACAGGATGGCGCTATGTGCCACACACCGCATGCCACGATAGACATTCTGCACGAGATTTGAGGGCATGATTATCTCGCGCGGCGGCGACGTGAAGCTGGCCACCGAGATCGTGCGATTTAACGCCTTTAGACTTCTTCCTTTGAGACTATCTTAAATCGCAGGTCTATACGAATAAACCGCAAACAATTGATGCTCTCAAAGTCAACATAACAAACGTCATCCAGCAAATTCAGCCAGATTTATGCGAGAAAGTCATCGAAAATTGGATCGCCCGAATACGTGTCATCAAGCGAAGCCGCGGCGGACATTTGAGCGACATTATATTCCATACTTAATGCCATAAAATATTCTTTCAAATAAAAAAAAATTGAGTGGATATTTCACACACTTGTTTTATTTACATTTAAAAATTGAGCGTCCTTATTGAAAGATCTTTTATATTGTCACAAAAGTACAATTTTTGTTTTCTACAATTATCACTTCTATCGATAATTATCAAATTCGGATAATAACATTAAAATCACAGTTTTAAATAAAAATCAAGTATTATTTAATTTTGCATATATATCTACAAAATTAATAAATAATCATTAAATCAATACTATGTTATTAATTTCTTATCCTTAATCACATAATTTTTAAGTTTTAGTGAACAGCTTTAACAGAGACGCGACTCCCGTAAGAATATCGATCTTTAATAGTGTCTCGTCCATGCAAAGACAATGACTACGTTTACAGACACTCTTAATCGAATTTATTGACATCCGTAATTACATATGAAACTGGTTATTCCTCTGAAGAATGGAACGACTGTGATTAGCCAATTTCTAACTACGGACGTTATTAAACCCGATAAAAAATGTCTGTAAACGTAATCATAGAATATGGACTGCATCGTGTGTCAAACTGATTGACAAAAATGAGATAGGACGCGAAGAGAGCCAACCAATCTTATCTTTTTCTATTCAACGATGTAATGGAAGAGAGAATTAATGAGAACAAAATTTTTCAAGATTGTTTTCATACTCCCTTTCTCTCATAATCCTATTCTCCCTAACTCCCATTTTTGTTGATCATTTGATATACTATTTAGATGCGAATAACATAGTCCATACTTTTAATTAATAAAATTCTTTCTTCCAATTAGTCAATCGAATGTTTCGAAACATTTGTATAACGTTAAGTGAACTGTATTCCCATTCTATACGGATCGCTGGTAATGTGTATGTACGTGTACGACATGAAGTCTATAACAGTATCGTTATTCCGTAATAGTATCGTTGTTGGAGAGGTATCTCTAGTGTTACTAAGAAACGTCTCTCGCTAACTCGGCTTTCTCTCTCGCCGCGTGCTTTTGAATTGAAGACGCAAAGTAAAGGCTGAGAGTGATAAGTACAATTCTCGGATTTGCGATTTGAATAATGAAGAGTCTTCTCAGTCTTGACACATCAAAACACAAATGATACATATATCGCGAGATTCATTTGCTTAAAATATTCACTTGTGCTTTTTCGCTTAAAAATATGTCTTGTGTATAGTTTCTGCAAAATGTAAATGTGACTGGAATAAAAAATTAATTTTTCCGAATAGAAGTAAAATATAAATATAATTATATACATATGAAACAGTTTAATAAGATTAATATTTATATATTTAACAATACAACTTTATAATTTAAGTGAACATTTTCTCATTTATTTTAACTATTTTTTTAAAAACATGTCTACTTATTGAAATAATTTTTTATCCGAGTTCTAAAATGGCGCCAAAAATTTTCGTTTTATTTTCAAATACAGTATAGAAGAATTTAATTTTTTCATAATTTTTTCGTAATTTTTTTGTTAAAAAATACGTATAATATATCTTTAAGCCGATTCTCTTAATTAATTTGATTTTATCGAGCGCATCATTTCATTGATTGTGCGCACTGCGCAGCATCGTTTCGAAGAGAAATTGGCAATATCTTCAAATTTTGGTATCTAACGTATAATAATACGGATTATATGTAGATTAAAGAGTACGAAATAATACGCTTATTTCTAGGTCTAGTATTCCGAGGGAAAAACGTCGTTAAATGACATGTATTTTTCATTTATTCGAGATATATTATGTATTGTACTTGCACATTTTAAATGGGTTATCATGTTTTTTAACCAATAATAGGCCAGTATTTATAGAGTGTGTTCCGTCACTTTGGTCACTATATATATTCAATTCTTATATTCTTATATTCTTATATTTAAGACTGCTTAAGTATATAGTCTTAAAAAAAAATAGTCACGAACTATCAGAGGATCATATGACATATTAAGATATTATTTAAGATGAAATAAGAACGGACTATCTTATTCAAATTTCAAAGAAGGATAAAATAATAACGTATCATGCATGAAACGAAATGCATTCATAATTAATTTCTATGTATTTGAGAATGTTAAATATAATTTTAAATATCATAAGCCAATCACAGAGCTGCATTAAGATATTACTTAAGATGATAATGAAAAAAGAACGGATTACGAATACCGGCGATTAATTAGATTTTATTAATTGCATCACTTTACCGATTGCGCGGCGTCAGAGCGAAGTTGGCAACATCGTTTTCGAAGTTTTTGGTTAATAATGGGTATTCTCCAGCAATAGACATAAATGACACAATGTGAATCATTATATCCTTGTTGTTTGCGAATATTAAACAAAGATGAAATGATCATTGTGTTACACTAGACTAGTTTCCACTGAAGTCCTCTCAATTTGATTTCACTTCAGTGCAGTTTCCAATAGAAATACTAATACAATGCGATTTCCATTGGTGACCTTGTAGATCGAAGCGGGAGTGAAATGAGCGCAATCAAACGCATTTTCATTGACTTAAATTTGATTCTA
This sequence comes from Atta cephalotes, assembly GCF_000143395.1. NCBI lineage: Eukaryota > Metazoa > Arthropoda > Insecta > Hymenoptera > Formicidae > Atta > Atta cephalotes. Next base: position 1,684,169 of record NW_012130117.1, on the reverse strand, counting down.
CGCTACATTAAGTGTGAATTAATGTTTCAATGGAAACTAGACCATCGTTTCTTGTTAGAAAGCACTAATATAATGTGATGTTCACACGATACGATTTCGTAACGTGTTTAAATTTAAAGTGTAAATATATAGTCGTAAAAGTTTTGTGTCTTAATGAATGTAAATGTTCTTTTCGTGTCGAAAAATGATAAGGTGTATGTCGTGTACGATTAAGAATATATTACGTCAAGAATATTATGCATAATATTATAAAGTACGTGATCGTCGTATATTGCTGATTAATGCGCGGATGTAATTAACCCTATTTTCGTGAGTATTACGTGAGTAGCGGCTGAAAGCAGCGGAGAAATCTAAACCTGAAAGAAGAAAAAGTTTGGGAGACGATGACGAAGGAATTCCTTGTAAGAAGTATATAATATTTATTATTTATTTATTACTATTATTCTTATTATTGTTTATTACTATTATTCATAACATCTCGATTATTTAGATAATTTATCTAAAGACTGTTCCAGAGTTCAGATCATAGTGGTTTCTCTCATCATGTTCTATTGCCAATGTATACCAATTTTACTGTATACATAGGAAAGATTTTCGAGTCCGATACTAAATATACTTATACTCTGCAATCTATTATAAAACGAAATTGATATAAAGACAATTATATTTATTATTGAAAGAAGAATATTTTACTCTCTTAAATGAAAAATTCTTAAATCTGGAATAAAATGAGTAAGGTTTCGCGTCAAATATTATAGCGTTAGCCATTAAGTCCACACACGCACACTTGTAAATTATATATTTAAATATTAATTTTATAACAATTAAATTTTTTTAGAAATTATCTTGTTAATTATCTTGTTAAAAATCAATTTTTAGACAAATTAAATCCAATAAATACAATATGTGTGCTTATTTTGTAACAATATATTTAAACATTGTTTTTAAATATTTACTTCATAATTATGTAATTGCTAAATATCCATTTATAAGAATGATATTCAACATGCAATATACATAATAATATAATTATTTTTTGAGATATTTATGTATTTATTTCTTTGAACATTGTTAAAATTTGAATTTTATATTTGTATGTTACAGACCGACAAAGTTACAATGCAATTACAACTCTGCTGCTGCGCATCATATCTGTGAGTCACATTATTTTTTATTTTACATTTTATTTTGCTATTTTTATTTTATATTTTATATTATTTTAATTTTATTATATATTTGGAAATTCGTTTTAATATCAATATATCTTCAACTAGTTTTATAAAATCATAAGAACAAATTTTGGAAAATTCACCAACAAATGTAATGTAATATTATTTTATTGGCATGCACAATTATTAAGTAATTTTGTGTGTGTGTGTGTGTGTGTGTGTGTGTGTGTGTGTGTGTGTGTGTGTGTGTGTGTGTGTGTGTGTGTGTGTGTGTGTGTTGTAGTTAGTTAGTAGTTAATTAATTATTTTTATATTATATTATATTATATTATTATTTAATTATTATTAATTATTATTAAT
>NW_012130117.1:1676701-1682476 GCF_000143395.1 Atta cephalotes | reverse complement strand
TGTGTGTGTGTGTGTGTGTAGTAAATAATTAATTATATATTTTTATATATATATATATATTTATATTTTTATACATATATTTTATGTATATTTTATTCATAGTAAAGTTATATAAACTAACATAAAATGGGTTGTAACAATATCTTTTTATTTAAATTTTTTTTAATAAATTAATATGCCGCGATGACACATGCTATAACACATTTTTTATTAATAATATAATTTTTTTCAACAAAACAATCTTATATATTACTATTTTCCTATACTGCAGTCTAACATGTACATTGCAAACGGTTAACATTGTTCTGTTTCCTTAAGTTCGTATGTACACTTATTCATTTTTCTTACAGCAACTTTATAATGCATAGTTGAGATGCTATTTTTCCTCAATTTCCTAGTTGTTAGTATAACTATTTCTTTTTCAGAATATAACGAATAGCAGAATAGAATAGGGAAAGTTCTTTCTGATACGTGCATACATTTACATAATACATGGAATTTTGTAAATTATATCTTCTTATTTTCTTGTATATTCCCGCGTAAAAAAATTTATTTCACATCGGAAAGAGAGATACTTAGAAAATTTCTAAAATTTATATCACAAAAATTCGGTGAAGAATCAATCATTTTATAGTCGTGAAAATTTCGCGCCGTTTTGTTCGTTCCGTTTTCCGCAGCATTCTCCAAATATGGACCATTCTTATCGCAATCTAACAAAATGAAGAAAATATCAAAAGCGTATTCGCCTTTGGATTGAAGAGTTATGAGAGTTGTTGCGGATGAATGCGCGTGACCTGCGATAAAAGCGCAAGTACGATGAAGAACCGAAAACAGCGACCGTTTTTCATTGCGCGTAGATACAGGGAAGCGTGCAATCTGTTCCGGTGTGGCGCGTGAGTAAAATCGATTGGGAGGGATACGATGAGGTCGCACTAACGCCAAGCTCGAGTTCCATTAGGCGCAACGGTAACGCCCGGTGGTCCGTACAGCGGAAACTCTCTATCGTGTAACGCACGCGACATGCACTCGCAAGCGTTTCGTGCTTTGATAACAGAAAGCGCAAAAAGCTTAAGCGATATTAATCTGTTAAATCTAATTCTCCCCGTTAAATGTAATTCCCCCTAAGTCTCTCTTAAAAAGAAAATGTATCATTTTTCTTTCTCTCAATAGGAATCCTCTAATTGGAAAAGTGACGAAAAATTCTCTGCTTCGAGATTACTAAATGAGTATAACTTGAGTTTCAGAAAAGACAAAGAAAGCATTTAACAAATTCTTCTTTTTTTCCTCTTGAGTGGATATAAATGTCTTTATAAGTTCTACAAAGTGGCACGTGAGTGGAATAACCTGGAAGTTCCCAAAACGGCTATAATTCTTACAATGTGAAACTTTTATCCTTTTTCGTGATTAAAACGCACCGCTGATTACTCTCTATGGATAATTGCAGACAACTGAAATTTTCAAATAAAGAGACACAAGAAGAAAATAATAGAACCATTATACAGAATCGAGTTTTATTTTTATTTATCGAATAGTAAAGGGTATATTATTGATTAAATTGGACACATATGAACATGTTTTTAATGCAAAAAGATAAATTTACAATCTTATCTGATCTATACTGAATCAATAATAGATATCATAATTAAAAGTTTTTATATAACGCGTTTGTCTCTCATCTCAGTTAAAAAATAAAAAATTTGTAGATTATATTATTGATATTAGATGTTTTTTCTATATCTCTCTCTTTCATTTATTTTATAATTTTTTATTACTGTTAATTATCATCTATTTTCTTTTATGATCATAAAATCTCGATGATTGGATATATTTTCACGCGATCGAGCATGATGTATAGTTATTTTACTATCATTTCCAGTTCTTACTTCGTAACTTAATCATGTGATCGATAGACTCTTCGGGCATAACTGACAAAATTTGTAGACTATATTATAGATTTTATTCCTTTGTGGATCGGTGACCCCATTTGCGGATCACCTCTTTTATTTTATAAAAGCTTGCTCAATTTTTATGGAACTTAACGTATGGAATAATTTGATAATGCTTTATTTGAATCTGAGATTAAAAATAAAAAATTCAAAATGATCGATTCAATGTGACGAATAGAATTTAAAAAAATAATTTGTTTATAAAACTTGGTTTTAAAGAATTTTTAATTGAGAAATATATAATATCAAGTTTCCAGTTGCTTTATTTGAATCTCAGTGCAACGTATATAAACAGTTAATACTGATTTCCAAACTCTGATTATGAACCCTGTGACACTAGATCCTTCTTCATAGAGATTATTATCCTTTTGAAATTCGATATTTTCTGGCTATATTCAAACATATCAAGAATCTCCTAAATCCGAATTTCACGATAATCAAATAATATTGTTTTGAAATATGAATTTTAGAATTTTTAGGTCAGAATTAATTTTAGGTCAGAGTGCAGCGTCCCCGAAAATCTTTACAAAGCACGATCTATCATAAGTTATTTTATGAAAAAGCTCCGATCTTCAAAAGGTTAAATTCTTTTTTTTATTTGCTTTATTATTTTTTATTACTGTCGATTATCATCTATTTTCTTTTATGACCATAAAACCTCGATGATTAGGTGCTTTGCACGATCAAGCATGATAAGTGGTTACTTTACTACGATTTCCAGTTCTTGCTTCGTAATTTAATTACATGATCGATAAACCCTTCGGGCATACTGACATCCCCGACCGACTTTGATAATAAAATCACACGAATTCCCAATTGATTGAAATCGCGCGATAAAACCGTAAGATGGTAAGAATAAACGGTAGGCAGAGATCAATTCTTTCCTTCTCGGATGGTTAGAACTATCGGTACGAGCTGCCTCGAAACGGCGCGTGAGTGGAATCAATTGGAAGATAGGAAGGTAGCGTTGTAGCATCCAAGTAGAAGTTCCATTAAGCTCGAGGAACTCAAGAGGCAGCTCTCTTCGTACAGTCGGGTAGCCTTGCGACCGAACGACGCGTGCTCGCAGCTGCAAGACGATCAAGCAAGTTTCTTGGAACTCGGACTCCCGCGATGCTTCTCGGGACAATGACTTGTAATTAAGGGTAAGATCGACCGCCTGATATTCCGCGATGGTCCGGAAACTACGGCGCCGGAAGCTTCGAAGCTCTCTTCTAATGGCTGACAATGATTGGCTTGTAAAAACTGCTAAGTTATTTATTTTTTGTGAATCTTATTCGCTCAAGATAGTTGTGCTAGGCTCGAGCTGAAGAATCATCTGATTTAAAGTTTGTTAGTTTCATAATCTATGCTATATAGATCTTATCACTTACTCAAGAAGCTCTTTACTTAATTTAATTTCTTGTCTTTGTTTTGCGACTTCTGGTGAACAAGTTTCTAGTGCGACCGTGTTCCCTTTACTTGGATAGAGAATAAGTGGACCAAATTATAATAATAAAAAGACAAAATAACAATCGAAAAATTAAAGATAGGGATGCAAGAATCAAAACATAGTTAGTGATGCGCAAATAATTTAAAACGAAGCGTCTTTAATAAAATCTGAATCTGTAAGTACAATGAATACTGTAATACAAATGTTTCGGTTCCACTTCATCAACGTAGAAATAAAATTGATTATCTTCCAGTCTCAAACAAACCATAGCAATCTTTCTTCAAATATTTTCAAACGTTAATTAAGAGAAGCAGGTTAATGATACAAATTAAAACGCTAACTATGTCTTTATTTATTTAACTTCTTAATGATACTCAGGCTCGGTCTCACTAACATAAAATTAACTTTAATCTTGATTCTATCTCGGTTTCTAATTCTGAGAGTTAGAAAAAGATAAAAAAAGTAAATTGAAAGTAAATTGAACACAGATTAAAGTTAATCCTATGTTAATAAAACCGGACTTATGAAGGATATAAAGTATCATGTTTGGCGTTGATCAAGAAGTCAAGTAAATAAAAAAAGAAAACTTATCAAAGATCTAAGAGTGTGAAAGATATCTAATAAAACTACAACTATCCGTCGCGTCATTAATATTAAAATTGATCAATGTAAAAATGAATAAATTAAAAAGTTACAAGACAGTCATAGAATAAAATCAAAGTGACACGACTAAACTGAGTTTCAAAAAAGAAATGTCGGAAAAATAAGTTAAAACCATTAAAGTAAGAAATAAACAGATAAGCCAAAATAATAAAGTCAAATAAATACATGTAAATAATAAACGGAACGTTGCAAATTGAAATTACAAAATTGGAATGAATAAACGTAAATAATAATAGGAACGTCGCAGATCGCCAAATTTAAAAACATTGTAAATAAAAAGAGAAGAAATCGAACATGCTTTATAATATACTCAAACCTATATACATATCCATGATGTAAGAATCCGTGGTTTCCGACTATAAATTGAAGCTATCCTTTTCAATAAAAAAATAAGCTTTTATAAATCTAAAGACCTAGATATTTTTAAAAATTTCAAAATTCGAGAATGCCAACAATATGTTTGACATTGTTCCGGTACCAAAAATGCTGTCGCATATCAGAGCGTAGCACTCTTTCGGCGCGAAATTCTCTACGTTACAATAGGAAATTCCACAGATATTTTAGCTTTCAACTTCTGACGGTACAAAGCGAGTCTGGCCACGTGCCGTCCCTTTGGTACGCACAAAAATCCCGTCGTGTGAAATCGTGGACGCGAATCAGCTCGCTTATCTAAGTGAAGCGCGAGGACGAGACAAGTCGACTCTCGAAGACAAGACGCGAAGGAAGATGTCTCTTAGAAACGTTCCCGAACACGAAGTTCAAGAACTTTCTTTTCGTGGAAAAGGGAATTGAGAGGAAACGCAACGACGTGGCTGAATGGAAGCGCACTGTCGGTTGTCCGACACGTGATCGGAATACCCGGATCGTCCGCCTTGAATTCCGTTTCCAGTCCCAGCGCTGGGTTGCGTTTCCGTACCATGGAACTCGGATATAATCAAAGCGTGTATCTCGTATCGACAGAGGTACCAGAATAGAATCAAACCGCACCAAATCAAATCGGCGAGATCGAGATTCCGCAACTGATTATGATGGATCCTTTACGACACTATCGATCACTTGATACGATATCCGTAGTCTCGGAGTTGTGCTGGCCTTACTACGCGTTCACGAATGAAATACGACTCCGGTTGATATTGTTTCCACAACGGAAACCAGCTATGCGCGAAGCAAAGCGCGTCGCGATATCGTATTCGGAAATAAGCGAGGTTTTCCGGAATTCGGAGCACGCAGAAGTGTGACACGTGATAAACACCGAGATAGAAAATGTGTATCGTATATTTACGGTTTTGCTAAAGTGTCCAAAATTTTAGCTGAAGACAATTTGGAAAGTAATTTTATAGGATTATAGAATTAATTAAATAGAGCACTTGTATTTTAATTACAATACTGTAAAAATATTTAGAGATTTAGAGGTTTCTAGAAAATTTAAAATTTTTACAAAAATATTTAATGAATTCTAAATATTTTTATTTAAAAAAATATTTAAAGAATTTTCATATCCTGGCAACCCCAATTTGAGCGCTCTACATATTTATTTTAGCCTAACATAATTATTTTTAGATCTAGCTAAATTTTTAAATATTTTAGCAAAATTGTTCTTTTCATATATATATATATATTACAATATAATATATATATATATATATATATATATATATATATGTATATATTATATTGTGCAACAATATATTCCTGATGCATATATATATATATATATATATATATATATATATA
>NW_012130117.1:1668972-1673044 GCF_000143395.1 Atta cephalotes | reverse complement strand
GTGTAGTGTAGTGTGTGTGTGTGTGTGTGTGTGTGTGTGTGTGTGTGTGTGTGTGTGTGTGTGTGTGTGTGTGTGTGTGTGTGTGTGTGTGTGTGTGTGTGTGTGTGTGTGTATTTCGTATATAAAAGATCGAGACTCGTTGGCACTAACGGTAAGTTGCGTTTTATTTATGTATTGGATTGGCATTAAAGTTCATAGCGCTACTTCATTTATATTATATCTACACGTTTAATAAAATGACAATTATACCATTCCATAAAACAAAGTTTTAGCTTAAAAAAATTTTTTTTAAATTGCTGTACGACAATTTTTAATGGAGTTATAAGCAATCAAAGTTAAAATATTCCTTTTATTTAATCCTATAACTCACTAACAAAAAATCTTAGGAACATTTTCGAAAACAGTAGAAGAAACTTTAAGCTGTCATGTTAGAAAGTCGGAAAGTCTTGCAAGTTTTTGGGGCACGTGACAGGCCTACAAAATAAATAGAAAATTTCCCATTTTATCCAGCTCGTTGTTTCAGACAACAAGCTCTTTCCTGTATTTTATATTTTATACATATGTCAACACACACAGGGTTGAAAGTTACTTTGTAAAAATAACTCATTATCGTTATTATTTTTTTTTAAATAATTCGTTATCGTTACTCGCGTTATTGATTTAAAAAAAACTTTATTATTATTATTGCCATTATTAAAGAACTAATAAGTTACAATTTTTCGTTACTTGTCTGTTTACATCGCTAATTGAATACCAATTTAATACGAAATTTATAGTGATTATAGTTAATCGCAATACAACTCCCTTCTTTTCAAATTCATTTATTTACGTTACTATTAACACATTCTAATAACTAATCCACGTACTATATTTATAGCATTACTATATTAACATTACAATAAATAAGAAAATGTCATTACCTATTTGTAGAAAAAAAAATAATTATGACAATAACGAATAACATAACAAGCAATTTCCCAACTCTGCATATCGTAAACTTTCATTCTGTTTTCGGAATAAACAATATTCCAGAATCAAACCTTCTTATCTTTGCCTTTAAACTCTAACAAACGATAGATTGACATAACTATACAAACTGATGGCATCTTCAATAAGTCTCTTCCAATAATGTTTAACTGTTCTAATAACTCAGTTGCAAGCTTGCGCGCTACAGAACATCCAAGCATCACGAACTAAACTCCACTTTGTCCGCGCATTGATCCGAACGGTATTAAAAGACCCACACAAACTGGCAGCATACGCGATCTTTTTCAGCATCTTCATTGCCTTCGTTACTCTGCAGAGAGAAGGCATTGTATCTGAGACCAGCTTTGTAACCGGCCAGCTATTTAAAATCCAGCAACACTATACGATGCCGATAATCGCTATGCCCGCTGGGCGTAATTAGAGCGGACCAGACGAGTTTATTATCTTCCTTTGAACATTCTATAACGAACACCCCAGAGCTACGTGAAATGCGCGTTGCATCAAATTGTCTTTAGTCCAGCTCTTCTTAAACGTAAATTAGGATATGTTACTGTTGTCAGTGTAGCGCGAAATCTTGGATCACGGAATTGCCTTGTCGAAAATGTAATCACGATAGCATTGAAAACAATGTTTCATACAAAATCATACAAAATCACAATACAATGATATATGCTTGTCGATACGGCTCGGCGTTTTGTCATAACTGTTGAACTTTCGTCTTGTCTTCTCATTGTTTAATCCGCGGAAATGAAATAAAACGTTCAGTACATTCTGAAGATGTATCTTCTATGTATTTACTTATGCAAAGAATGTTTAATATTTTGGCAACTTAACTGCTTTTCCTTAATTAAAAAAAGGAATTTTATAAAACTTATATGTATTTAATAAGTTTTATACATATAAGAATATATATTTTCGATATATATTATTTTCTTTAAATTTAAATTTTATATCTATAGATTTTATAAAGGAGTATATTGTAGATCGTAAAATGAGGTAACTTCGATCCAATCAGAATATTTGATCCAAATTCTATTTATTTCTTATATTACTGTTCAACAGATTCCTCGATCTAGTTGATTTTAGTTTGAAAATGTAGATAGAGAACAGCTTTAGTTAGAAATCCTCAAACAAGAGATTGGATACCATTTAGATTTCTGATTAGTTCATATTTTTCAGAACTTACTTAAAATAGAATGAAATAAATGAATAAGATATAGAATGAGGTACATAAATATCTCATTCTATCTTTGCATAATTTTTTTTATTTTGCCCATTGCTTAATATTACACATCTTGGCGATAACTTTATACTGACTTTAACCCACAACTTTGGACCAATTTCAATAATTCTTTGACCCAATTTCAATTTTCTTGTTGCTTTGTTTGTTATCTTAATTTTCTTATCCTCTCGCTAATTTCTTTTTTATTTTATAGTAACACGCAGAAAGAATTTTTTCTTAGAATTTACCCTGAAAATATGGAACAATATTATATTTCAAGGAATTTTATGTAATTTTCTTCCATTCAAATAAAATATAAAGTAAGTTTGATTAATTTTTTACTGAAGTGAATCTTTAAAATATTTTATTGTATGACAATTACCATATTTTCAAGATAAATTTTAACAGAAAATTTTCTTCTTGTAGTTATCTGTTCTCAAATTTTTTAAAACTAAATGTACAGGGTGTCCGGTAAGACTGTAATAACGTTTAAATTCCTGAGATTATTTGGAGATGAAAATCCTAATATTAAAATAATACTAAGATTATAAGAAAACATTGGCATTAACAATAAATCATAGCATAATAACCCACATAATAATAAATCCTCTGACAAAACTTTATTCAGTTATTATGTAAATGCAAAATTTACAGAATTAAATGTTGTTTGATAACAACACTTAAAGATAGATTTCTGAGATTATTTTGAAATGAAAATCCTAATGACAAAATGTCTCAAAGCTATAACAGTTTTCGAATTAGAAGCATTTAAAGTTAACGAATCATACCGTTTAAAGTTTGCACATTCAAATGTGCTGTAACGCAAAATACCAACCACATCTGAACACGCAAATTTTAGGCAATATGATTCGTTAACTTTAAACGCTTCTAATTCGAAAACTATTAGCTTTGAGACATTTTGGTATTAGGATTTTCATCTCAAAATAATCTCAGGAATCTACCTTTAAATGTTGTTACCAGACATCCTGTATATTTTGCATTTACATAATAACTGAATAAAGTTTTGCCAAAGGATTTGCGGGTTATTACCGTGTATGATCTATTGCTAATATTAACGTTTCGTGAACTTTATCGTTTATTCATCAGGGCGAGGATTACTAAGCATTGATATACTGAATTCCTTCGAAGAAACCTTCTGTTTATGTAAACGTTATTGAAAGAGAGAAGGAAAAGAAGTACAAAAATGTCTAGATAATTTAAACAAAGACTTTGGATATAAGATATGGAAGACTCTCCTGACAAGTTAAGGAAATTGTCCCCTTTTTCTTTTCCCTCTCAACAGCGTTTACATAAAGGGAATTCTCCGAAAGAGCAATTCAGTATCAGTGCGCTCCTTGTTCTGAGATAAACAGCAAGATTAGGTTCATGAAACATTACTCTTAGCAGTGGATCACGAATCATCATACGAATCATAATACGTGATACGGTGATAACCTCCAAATTCTCTGGCATTTTTTAAATAAATACCCGTCGAAGTCTCAAAAGTATTATGAATAAAGTTTTCTTTCTTGAGTAAGTTCTTTCTACTTCTTGTGTCAAATCTCAAATCATTGATCCAAACATTGTCCCAAAATTTCTAAAAACTTTTTGTGATCTTTGCAAAATTAAAGAGTCTTCAAATATTAACCAGAAGTATTCTTTATGTCATAAATAAGGAAAATATTAATACAATAGTAGAAAATAACTAATAAATATTTAAAATTTTATCTAATAGAAAATCGTAATTGTGAGGCAAAGTTATCTTACGGTAAAATTAAATATATTTGTTATATTGTTTATTATTGTCCAAATATATTTGTTTATTTACAAATAAATTGTAGTATATTTACTCTCTCTCTCTCT
>NW_012130117.1:1664851-1665873 GCF_000143395.1 Atta cephalotes | reverse complement strand
ATATATATATATATATATATATATATATATATATATATATATATATATATATTAAAGTTTGCACATTGATTCTTGTAGTATATTACATATATTTTTTCGATAATTATTGTAAAAGTAGAATTTTTTATTTTACAATGAAATTATATAACTCATTGAGTCATAAAAAATAAAAAATGTTATTGTAAGAATTCATGTATGTTTAATTTACCTGCATAAATCGAAGCAGAAGACGACAGGCACTTCTGATATTTAAATGCTAAGCAAAATCAGAGAGATTCCTTTTCCCGGCCCGATGCTCATGAAAACCAAATAATCGTATTGTAGAATACATTTGAACAGCATTGCTCTTCGGTTCGTTTATTTCTTGTTCATAAATATCACGGTTTTGCGATTCAATCTGTACTATACGAAGGCACTAGGCAAGGCAGTAAGGAATCTTTGTGCAGCTTTGGTCGTTTTCATTATCAGTATATCCGCGCGACTGACGAGCTATAGTATTCGAAATTTTATGACGTAAAGAAATTGCGGTCTACGACAGATTAGATAGCATTAAATTGTGTTTGCATAATAGATTCGTAAATCTTAGCAAATAGTATATATAAGAAGAATATTTCTTTTTGAATCATATAAACTTACCTGACATATAACAAAAACCCATTTTCTAAATAGATTTTCCAATTTTATTGAAATTCATTAAATAGAGAAGTGTTTTTGATAAGCTTTTTCGTATTAATCGGTTTCATATTGTTGGAAAATTAGTGATAAATTTAATATCATGATTTGGGATAGTGTAGATAACTTGAGATATTAGCATATATTTTTGTGAAATTTATAATCATATTCATCCATAAGTCTCTAAAGGAAGTTTAAAAGTTAAACTTCCTTTCCTAGAAACTCATGGATGGATACCACAATTAAATTTCATAAAAATACATGCTGTCCTAAATTACTTACACTGTTCTAAACTTACATTTGCAATACATTTTACGTGCAATATATTTAACAGTGTACTCAAATTTTTG
>NW_012130117.1:1645004-1664831 GCF_000143395.1 Atta cephalotes | reverse complement strand
TTTATATTATACAATTATAAGAAGCAGAAAAAAGTTTTTTTTAATCACATGAAATCATTTCTTACAAATAGTTTTAAAAATAATTTGACTTCTTAATCTATCAAATTTTAAACAAGGGATGTTACAAAAAAAAAAATTTATTTATATTATTTATAAACATAATATTATCATAAATTAAATTTTAATTTCCGATCAGCGGTAAAGAAAAATAATAATTGTAAAAAATATATTATACGTGTTATTGTTAAATGCCTATCGTACACAATTGTTTTAATTTAAAAAGAATATCTTGAAATTATTCTACTAAATTATATTTTCTTATGCATTTTCAAAATCGTCTAACTAAATCGTCTAACATCAATTATATTATACAATTTTATATTTTAGATTTTATATTTTATTATCAAGTATATATCAAATTATATACATCATATTTAAACAAAATCATAGCGAAAGAGACATGCGAAAAAAATATGAATACGCTGAATTTACACGGGGTTATTACGGCTCGGTTGGAAAAATTCTATCTAAATTCAACGCATTTATTTTTTTTTGCAGTTCTTGTTTATACATGCAAATTACAAAATGTATGCGACAAAATACAAAATTGTGAAATATTGATAAATATATTTGACTTTTTTCTAGGATTTGTTATATACTCTTAATCTCATTTCTATTTATATAAAATATTTTAATTTATATAAAATATTTTATCGATTCACTATCATGAAATTAAAGATACATTTTTTATGAATTCTCATGCAATCTGATATGAAGAAAGATTCGAATGATCCTTCTTGTAGTAGCAACTTTCCAAATTCCTTTCCCCGCAAATATCTATAAAAAATTATGTTAAAGGTAATGACTTTTCAACCCTCATAAATCTCATAAACAGCATATGTTCGGAATCCAATTTTCACGAATGCCTCGAGCAAGTGGAATAATATGGAGTTGATATTATCATGATCGACACTTTTCAATCTCTTTTCAAAATCTAAGAGTCTAAATAGCGAACTTTGATATACAATGTGATAAGTACAAATAATACTATGATATTCTCATTAATTATCGTATGTGCCATAACATGTAAAGAAAGTAATTTTATTATTGAAGTATCTAAAAATTTATCTATATACTGAAAATAATTGCTGGACCACGAAAATAATTATCTCTTAAGCTGATTATTAGAATATCAAAATTTTTTGCAACAACAATCACTATACTTGAACGTTCTATTTTGACAGTTTAACAAAATTATTTGTAAATCTATATGTAGATAAATTTTTAGGCAAAATCTTTCCGTGCATGTATATGCCATATAAAACATAAAATCGAAACTATCTTTATAAAATACATTCTGCGAAATACTACATTTATTTTATAGTTTATTCTATAGAGTGTTATTATTACTATCATAAATCATTTGGTTACGAGATATAAATTGTCAAAAATAAAAACCAATCAGAAAATATTCCCTTGTACATAAAAACTAATTGAAAGTTTGCACAGAGAGCTAACACATCGTACATCGATACGTTTTGCAACATATTATATATTTTCAGAACATGATTATATATAATCCGTAATATATAACAGAAACTGAAAAACTACAAAGTGACAAACCGTGTTGAAGCTATTTCATAAAATATAGCCATTAGATTTCTCAATAACATATCATATTCGAAATTAATTGTAGAAGATTGCCTATAAATTTTGGACTCTGACTTATATGTAAAAGACAATCTCCCTTAAAAACTATTATCCTACCTAAGCAAAAGCTGCAGGATTATACTTAGACCGACCTGCGACCCTTATTATCCTTACAGTAGCTGCTGAGGTATATTACATGGATTACATTATGGCATATTGAATGGCATCGTAATGCGCATTAAACATATTAGATCGTTATATCGTGGGTTTCAGGTAAAGGCACGAGTAAAAAGGAATGATTTATACCTCATCCCATGTGCAACACGGGAATCTTTTTCGTGCGAAGGTATTCCATCTCCCTCTTCTTAATTTTCTGATGCTCTCAGTCGTGTCAGCTTACTTATATGCCACCGTATATATAAATAAATTTACTTACATAATCGATAGTGCAACGACAAACTAGATCAACAAATATCGGTCGCCTGATATTTGAACGTTACGACGTATGTAAATTTAGACATTAGCATAACACTTGTACGACTACGTAATGTAACTCGTTTGACTTGCAGTATGTACATCGATACACATTGATTGCTAATTGTTCTACAACACTTTGTTAATGGAATCATGGATTATTTTTATTTTTATATATAATTTTTTAAAATAAAATAGGTATAAACTTGGTTTTTAGTCTAAGAAAAATAAACGATGAATATTTCTGATTGCCAATTAAAAATGATTTTTAGTGAATTATAGCAATATAAAATGCGGATGATACGATCACTCTAAATTACCATATTATTCCCTCCTGTTAGCAATAATATGGATCTTATGAAAAAGCAAAACAAAGTGATATTGTATGAAAGCGATTTTCTGCGTTACAACATGATTATTTCACATTTACAAGTACTAAGACTATCGTGCTTGTTTTTCATGTCCAGCTAAGGCGGTGTACAAACTATTCGACATCACTAGACTATATTATGCTCAAAAAGAATAATAGCAACATCTATCTTTCACGTACGCGTTGAAAGATATTTTATCATACCGAACAAAAATATTCTGTGCCGCCGGGCGTTCTCCTTGCATCCTGATGAGAATCGCACGGACTGGCAGAAGCAGCGCAACATTATGCAAAGTTCATTAAAACCGAACTCCAAGAACGGCTGCAGTGCAAGCAACTCTCTCTCTCGCTCTCTCGCTTTCTCTCTCTTTCCCTGTCCCGTCTCTCTTCCTCATATCGCTTCTAAAGTCACGACGGACTGGAGTGGTGTTCTATCCTCTAAACTTGGGCAACTTTACCTACAACCATCTCAGCATCGCCTAAGAACTTGCTTGCACATCTTGACCCTATATAGAGTGATTCGTGCACTGCGACGAGTTGCACGTAAGATGCGGTCGTACAAGTTGGTTTGACAATAAAAGATTAACAAGATTACACGCTTTGGTCGCCTCAACGCGTACAAATACATCGCTCTATTAAGACGCTTAGATGTTCCTTCCGTACTGCTGGGTACATTCTATTGATTCTAGCTAATAATAATAATTTATTCAAGAAAATTTTCATTGAAAACGTTTTTAAAAGCTGCATTTGATTGTAGACTCTAAGTCTAGACAAATTTTAATTTATAATTTACAATTAAAGCATATAAAATTTTATCCTTTAACTTCCTTCTGAGAAACTTATCTCTAATATTGTATGAAAAATAGTAACACGCTTTCTGAATAATTACAAATAGTCCGTTTTGCTTGTTCTGATCGATAATGGGCACATTATTATACTTCATTGAATCTCTGCCAGGTTGAACAATTTAATTGCAATAATTTCGTTGACTCGTATTTTGCACGCACAGTTCGCCGAAATCGTTACAAGTTCGCATGTGACGCCTGGCAATCTGTCCTGTTCGAATGGGAACATAATTATCAGATAATATCACCACATGGAATTTTGAGCTGTCCATGTAATACGGTGAAGTATTTGCATAAATCATGTTTTGCAGTGAAGTGGAAGTGCCGTTCGGAATAGTTATGAGAAAGAATAAATCGAGATGTCGATGTGCATTTAAATATCTCGAAAAAGTCACGAGAAAATGAAAATTTGTGAAGTAAAAGCAAGACCAAATCTGCGCGGAAGTATTGGACAAAGTTTGCGGGCGCATAAAAATTTCTAGGGGGTGTTCCGTACTGATGCTTTCAACTTTGTAACGAAGTATCGACGTGTATCAAAAGAATATACAAAAGGCAAAAAGTGCAACAGCTACATCCATTTTCGACATGGATTTAAGCATTGCCATACACTTTTGTCTGCAGTGAATTGCAATTACCAAGAATTTTAATCGCCATAGTTATGATTGGTACTTCAAAGGGAAATTATTTTGCGAAATTAATTTTTTAAAAATTATTTAAAGGCGATATACTATGAAAATATTAATACAAATTTTATAAAAAATAAATAATTTTGCATATCGATAATCGATACAAATATATATATTTAAATCACTCAAATCTTTTGAAAGTCAAGTGTAAATAAGCTGGGCGTTAAAATCAAATATTCATTAATAAACTTGTAATACATTTGAAACATATGCGAAGCAACTGGAGCAGGCGTATTAACGTATACAAATTTGCTTCAATATGATTAAAAATAAAAAATATCAAAATGAATATGAATTGATTTACTGTTATAAACGCAAAATAGCATGCTTGTGAAATCTGTCACGTATATCATGCGTCAATTATTTATTATTAATATCTGTATACAGATTAAATTATCAATTCATCAAAATCTGATCCAATTTCATTTTACTCGTAAAATTATTTTAACATTTTATACGCGTTGTATTTAATTTCTCAAGATAAACGTAGAATTTTCAGCAACATTAACAATATTAAAAACAATATTAAATACAATATTAAAAACAAATTTTCTTATGTATTTAAAATTAACTTGTTAATTGGAACGTTTGAAACAGTAATTAGGCTGAATAAATAGTTAAAATACTAATTAACACCAACAGTAATTAGAGTTATGAAGAATTTATTTATTTTAATAATAAATTTTATTTGATGTAATCATTAAGATAAAACATTAAAATAAATATGGAAATGACATTTTTATTAAATCTGAAGATATAACTCTCTTTCTCGATCTTGATCTTTTTAACTAAAATCTTTTTATATTATTTTAACGATGTTATTAGCAATAATGTAAAATTGCTCATTAATTTGACGCATTAATGAGTTAATCCGCAACCGAATTTGTGATATTGGAAATATATAAATGGTCCTATTATTTGTTTCAGAGGTTTTTTTTTAAATGTGAGTCAGCTCACTTATTGTAAACCCTTCAATCATTATATGTACTCATAGAAAGACACTGCAATATCCATAAATCATAATTTTAAGAAATCGTCCACTAGTATTGATTAATTTATGTATTGTATTTATAAAATTTATGTGTGATTGTATTTATAATACAATCACACATAAATTTTTTTAAATGATTATTACTGCAGAGTCATCTGAATCAAGATTTCATATAACATAACACAAAGAACCTCTAAAAATATAAGACGTTATATATTATTAACTTTATTAACAATGACAGAGTATTTCATATATTTAAAAACATTTTTATCTCACTTTATGTATACTTCTAACTTGATTGTGTAATATTGCTTTTCTGTCGCAAGATATGTTTCAAAATTGTATCAAGATTAGTAAGTACATAAATAATATTCCTCTCTATTTAAAAGTAAAGCAAAAATTTATATATTTTAATATATATTTATATTTAATATATATTTATAAATAGTTGATTACTTACTACTGCAAGAAGCGTCGCATCTATAGCCAAACCTTTCACCAATTCAAAAATGTATTTTTACGATGTAATATTTGTAAAGAAAACAATTGCAACCACAATGTTAGAAAGTTATGATAATTAAATGTTAGAAAAAAGTAATTAAGTACAAAAAAGAAAAAAATTGAAAAACGCAACTATATACTGCAGTAAATTTAATATTTAAAAAGATAGCGTTAGCATAATTTCTAATAGAAGAAGAAATATATAGATAACATTACAACGTTAACTCGTATTTGATTTTCTCATAATTGGTACTATTAAGTAAATCGTGAATGGTAATACGACTTTTGGGCTTGATTCTTATCCATTTCGCAGACTCAATTTTATTATTATAAAAAGTATTATGTAAAAATGTTATATATCAGGGATGTTAGAAGTACATTAAGAAAATGCCAATCTAATCCAATAAATACTCCATTTTGCCACGCTCTGCATAAAGATACAATTTAAAGATGACAACAAAAAAGGACATGACTGTAATAGCAAGGAGTGGCAGATTGAAAATCATATTCAACGTTTGTACTCGCTAATCATTAGATTTCTTCTTCAAAATTCTGAGTTCTGTCAGCAAAAATTTATTTTTCTGTGTGTGCCACATTGGAGACACATAGCTTCATATCGTTTATTGCAAACTTTTGCTTGTGCACCAAGTTGGCATTGACTCTCTTAAAGCATGCTTTTAAAACACAAACACAGTTTATATACAACATAACTATTGTATTTGTAACACCAACAGAGCAGAGTATACTGTAGGTATCCTAATTAGAATAATGAAAAAATTGACTTTATACTTTAATACTTTGTACAAATTTATACTTAATTGCACAATTCTGATGATATTACTCAATATGTCTTTAATGTGAATCAACCTCGATAGTTTTTGATATGATTTCGAGGGTAATTTCAAAAAGACCTCCAATATTGTCTGCAACAAGCGCATTCGCGAACCACTCGAAAAATGTGTGATGATTACTATAAAACTGATGAGAATATAGTACATAACAACATGAATGAACTCTACATCTCCATAATTTATTTTTGATTTAATAATATTGTCAATGAATGCAAAGTTTATAACACAATAAGCACAGATAACGACGGTTGACAAAATGTAATACAATTTCGAAAATTCGAAAGTCAAAGCGTTGAGCTTATAATCCGGAAATAATTGAGAATGAAAACCGAGAATGCAAGTCCAAATAAAATAGGGATACATTAAGGATTGAAAGTCCATGGCATTACACAATCACTATTTTTTCCTCATTTTGATATTCTCGATTATCTTTGGCCTTTCGAATCGAACGATTAGTAAAATGTATAGGAGATACGTAACAATTTGTATCAGATATACGGCATTATTAATCATATGCACTTTAGTATTAAAATAGATACGATTGCGAAAACTTTTTTTTCTAAGTGTAATTATTAAGTCGGTCTCTTCATAAAAATATATGAACTGATATGTTTTTGCGTCTTATCTCTACTTGAATTTAGATTTGGAACTGCGAGCAAATACTGCAAAGAAACAAAACTAAAAGAACCATTTGCTAGTCGTAAAGTAATCACAGCGTTCTTCGATCGGCACTTATCACTTTTGGGATAGATTAATACACTTCTCTTCACTTTTGGGATAGATTAATACAAATGATATGTAATTTTTATAACATATGACTCAATAAACTGAAAGACTTATTGCATAATGAGTTAATCCACAACCGAACGTGTGATACTGGAAATGTATGAATGACAAGCCCTACTATTTGCCTCAAAGGTTTTTTTTAATATGAGTTAACTCACTTACAGTACACCCTTCAATATGTGCTTATAGGAAACATTGACACTGCAATATCTATATAAATCATAATTTTTAGATATCACCCATTAAGATTCTTTAATAAATCAAGTACTAGAGAAATAATTAATTTTTTTGTGTAATGAAATTGAAGTACCGAAATTGTCGTATGCAAAATTCTACGGTAGGTTTACAATGAAATAAGAGAGAAAAAAATGTTGAAAATATTAGTTTTCACGTATAACTTTAGTTTATTTCAATCCCTATAAACAGAATTTTAAAAAATTAAAAGAAATTAAATTTTATTCGGTTTAGGTACCTGTAGGACACTCAAACTAATTGCTAGATTATCAAAATTTCTTGCAGCATTACTTATTATACTTATATCTCCTACATAATTATTTTGATCCAACAAAATTATTTTCTGATCTGTATCTGCCAAATTATCAAACAATATCTAAGTAAAATCGTTCTTTCCGTGTAATAACGGCTGTCTCTTTCAAGTTTTTCTTAGAACTTAAAAGTTCATTCTCAATTAAGAAATATCTGTTGCTACAAATTATAAAGTCAGAAGTTTAAAACAGTGTCATATAGCATTGCAAATTAACACAATAAGATTCTTAGAGTGTAAATGTTACCCCATGTAGTAGAGATTTTATGGTTCGCGAAAACTTTTAAATTCAGAACGTGATAAAAAGGAAGAATCAGAGAATGCGGGACCAATGGCGAGTATAAAACGAAATATAGTAGTGCGAACGCGATATACAGACGATTTTTGGCATTGGGCCACGATTTTCAACTAACGAAATAAATTAACGACGAGATATACTATGGGGGTTGGCGACGACGTAGATCAGTTGGAGATAAATAAATTGCAATGATGGCGCAGTCTCTTTTCTCTATGTCGTGCTTACGCGTACCGAAATATATCGCTCGGAATTAATAGCGCGTCGTGACGGCGCATCGCCGCGAGAGAGATTTAAATCGGACGATATATCGCCTCCTCGCGCCCTCATTGTGCACCGATTCTTGGAGACTGGCGTTTTGCGAAAGCTTCAGCGGGAATACGTCACCTAGTAACATTCTAATAAGAGTCACAAAGCAATATCGTTCAATTTGGTCTAGCTTCTTTATGTCTCTATAAAATTGGTTCTTCTACGTGACATCGATTCCCGATTGTAACTTGCGCAGGTTTTACATCAGGGTTTCGAGGAAGCATAAAAATTGTTGCTTTTTTGCCAAAACGTGGCAGCATATGAAGAAATTTAGACAGTGCGTCGTGATTTTTATGAAAAATTAAGATATTTTATATTCATTTGAAATTGAATAGCAAGCACGTAATGACGATATTAAATGAAACTGGATACGAGAGAAGTTTTAGCCTGAAGTGAGTTAAATCTTCTGATTAGGTCTTTATGCTAATGTAATTTGGAAAAGAGGAGTATGGCTTTTCCATTAGCATTTATCGTCCTAATTGCAGATACATTTTAGCTATCAGAAACTCGTAAGCAAATTCACTCATTTTGAAATTCTCTGAAGAATAAATATAATAATAAGCAGCATAAATACACTACAGTATCATGATTATAAAGTTTAAATAGCATTGAATATAAAATTAAATATTTTAATTTATAATTTAATATATTTCAAATATGTTTTTCAAATAATATATTTAAATGTATTATATATTTTTTTTATTTACTAAAACATCATTATATTTTTATTGTATATAGCAAATAAGAAAATAAATGTAAAACATATGAAATTCATTAATATCGAAATTAATTGAAATTTATTAATATCGCTTATTAATATCATATTTGAAGCTTCAATGTTACAGAATGTAATGTAACAATCTTATTGAAACAATTACGCACTATCTAATGGCAATAACTCTCAACAGTATTTTGAGAAGCGAGTGTAAGCTTGTGACTCGATTTCGAAACTGATAATTTCTTGAAATCATTAACTGTTAGTTGCATCAATGTAATCTTTAATGAAAGGGACTCGATGAGCGAGCCATTGGAAGGACTACGTTCACTATGTCACGCGATACGTGATACGTCCCATTCCGTGTCCTCAATTGGCACCGCCTTTGATTTCGCTGCATCGTCGAAATCAAGATTGGATAATGATACGTGAGATCGCGTATTTTTCACTCGCTGTATAAGGTATTTCTTGATTTAGTGACCCAATCTAATTTCTCAATTACTACTTTATTTAATCTTTCAAAGATCTCAAACCATATAGACCATAAATTTGCTGACAGAATTTGGCTTTATATAAAGAAAGAGAAGGGACTCTTCATAAATTTGCAAAATTTTCAAAAAAAAAATTTTAACCACTTCCTAAACTTAAAGCGAACGTTTAAAATTTCTAAAAGATAAAGTGATCTAAAATATCGTATCAA
This sequence comes from Atta cephalotes, assembly GCF_000143395.1. NCBI lineage: Eukaryota > Metazoa > Arthropoda > Insecta > Hymenoptera > Formicidae > Atta > Atta cephalotes. The sequence goes on along the minus strand of NW_012130117.1, from coordinate 1,655,114 downwards.
CAATACATAACACCTCATATCAAATGCAAGGAATTACTTGTTTCATTCAATTATTTCTACACTGTTTAATCATACTTTAATTAAACTCTCTCCTCTGCCCGTGGGAAAGTTTAGAAGTTAATACCCGTAGAGACGGTTATACTTTCATATTAGCGCGGCAGTCGGCCGACTTACGAGCGCCAGTATAAAACGAGTTAATTACGTTATAGCAACGATGCGTCGCGCACATCTTCCTTCTTTCTCGTTATTTCTCGACGCGCGAAAATATCTCACATTCAGACCTCAAATTCTACGCGAGACATTCGTTTCGACACTGGGAATCCTTTATTTTTATATATGTTACTTTTACTTGTCCCACACCTAATTGCTTTACACTAACTGCTTTATTAATGACTGTTGAGAATGTTCAGCGTACTTTTAAGCACTCGCGTTCTAAATGTTCGAACCAATGAACTGCTCCCATTTTGTAATATGCTCTCTAGCTTCTGCTTGCTATATATTTCATTTTTACTTACATACTAACTTCTCTCTGCCTTTTTTTTATGGACGTTATGTTCCCACCTTTTGTACGCTTTTTTGTTAAATTTTGTGACACTATTGTATCATTATTAATAAAAGCCTTGTGAAATACTATATGGATCACTATATCGCGGTCTTTTATATTGCCTACGCCAAGGCATCCAATTTTCATACTTAACAATGATTCTGTTGATATTTATAATCTCTGTACACGGATATTGTACATAAATGATTGCGGCTACACTGAAAGAAGAGATTGGCTGAAAATGATATATTATTTTTAATTGGTTGCAGCAGCCAATTTTTATTGAGTTAGCCTATCGAAATTCTATACTGACAAATAGTGAATAGGCTAATGTACCAAAAATTGATTGCTGCAACCACAAATTGGCTGCTACAGCCAATTAAAAATGCTATGCCATATTTTACCAACTAATTTGCTGCAACAACTAATCTTTTCTTTCAGTGTAGTCTGACAACTTGTGTTTGATAAAATCGATAATTAAGTTTGGCAAATCATGCTTTTTAACCAATTGTCTATAATTAAACATTCGGTTCGTATATTTTTCAACGATTTTCTAGACGACTTAACGTCAGGGCTCGACACTGCGATAAAGTCATCTTACGAAAATCTTCTTACGCTGCGCTGGCACGAAACAGCGCTAGGCCGGGATTTCCAATTCACGGATTAGACACGATGAATTAGCGAACTCGAGTGGGGCCGAGAGATAAGGAGCGTAAACGAGCCTGACTATTTATTCACGACTCCCATATCTGTGTTTCAGATGATGGCGATGTCGAGGCCGTGGTACACAGGCCGCAGCAGCGGGAATAGATAAGGCAGCGAGGGGCCGCGCGCCGAGCCAGTCATGTGCAGTGTCATGTGGCTTCTTCGGCTCCTGACGATCTACCGCTTGGCACATCTCTCGGCATCCGGTACGCAGACAGGTGAGTACCGTAAGAAGAGAAATGAGTACTGTCGTTATGAATTTCAAGCGCGCGTGATAAAATGACAGAGAAGCAAAGATACACAAATATGAATGGATCGCTCCGTAAAATAAACAAGCGTTGCTAATTCCTAAATTATCGTTGCAACCAGACAGTGGCGAAATCGATTTACAGATCATACGCGAATTATATTTATGACTTGTGCTGTACGCGCTACTGCGATGGCGCACGTCCAAGTATTAACAACACGAATGCCTTGCTTGACCTGCCTGTAACACAACGATGCAGAGTGAGTTATGGTAACACAATGTCGTCCATAAAGATCGTATCGAGAATTTCGAATTGTTCGACCGACGTTTAGTATGAAAGGTGTGTGGCACCGACCAGCTGTTCTATGACATTGCTGATCGATTATAAAATGCTGTAAAAGCGTTCGCGCTATAAATCAATTATGATATGCAGTTAAATAATAATAACAATAATATATGTCAATATAAATCATTGAACCATAAATTAGTTAAAAATGTTATTCAACGCCACTCTAACATGAAATATAGCAATATTATAGCAAAAACATTCTTAATATATGACATTTTTATCATTTTTGTTTTACAACCTTTAAAAAAACATTCTTTTTAAGTTGTGATGATTTTAATGATTTTTTAGCAATATTACTTTGAAAATATTTTATAAAACATTGCTATTATAATAATACATCGATATTCCTACATCCCTTAAAATGAAATATTGCTGCAATATTCTGCAATATTGTTGCAATATTTAGAGAAATATTGTAGATATATTGTAGATATATTGCTACGATATTATGCAATAATTCAGGGGATGAGTGGAATAAAAGCAAATTCTTCTTAGGCCTTTTTCCGGAGATTAGCTTTTTAATGTAATATTGATCGTAATAGAGAAATATTGTAACATGTGACTTCTTAAAAACATTATACAAATTCAGTTGATACTGTATTTGTGTATAAGAAAAAAGTAGCAAATTATTTTAATTTTTATTAAAATCAAGATTTGGTAATTAGGCTTTTATTCCGTTCATTTAATCCATTTTATTGCTAAACTGTTGATTAATATATCACATTCCAAAATATACGACAAAAGTTATGATTCAAAAAGCACACTCGAAAGAGCTTGGGACTCTCTATGAGACTTCCCAACTTGATTTATATATATATGTCTTCTTAGAATTCCTGTAGTAAGATTTTTTAACGTCTTATTGATGATTATCGCTATCATTAATTAATGACAATCAAATCTCCAGTATCATCCTTGCCATTGACTATCGTTATATATTTACATTATTGATAAGATAATCGTTGATAAAACAAAAACTTCCGCTATTGGACATTTTTTTTCTTGGAGAAGCGCATCTATCTCGTGGTGAGACCGCACACTTACTTGTTGAATTATATTGCAGCAATATATTTCTTACAAAATATTAAAATTACAATATTTTAAAATTATTGGAAATATTGTTGCAATATTTCATATTGTAGAGGTACAACAATACAATGTGGTGTAGCCATATAAATTATTTTTTAATTGAAAAAACAAATATTAACGAGCACAATAATGTATACGTTTTTATTAATAAAAAGATTATAAACAATAGAAAAACATTAGAAAAGCATTGGAAAAGGAAACTCGGTATGCCATATCGAAAAGATATTTAAGGGCTAATCAAGAAATTAATTAATAAATGAACTAGAGAAATTAAGTTTGAACTATTCTGTTATCCCAAGTTAGGGAGAGAGAGGGCGGAGAGAGAGAGATAAAACTATATCGCTGCCTTACCTCAAAAGTGACATAACTAAAAGAATTAAATTTTCTAAAAAAGGAAAAGCTATTTTTTAACATGACAGAAAATTATTGAAAAATCAAATAATATTAACAAAAAAAAATATTCTTAATATATGACATTTTTATCATTTTTGTTTTACAACCTTTAAAAAAACATTTTTTTTAAGTTGTGATGATTTTAATGATTTTTTTAAAATTACCTTTTTGAAACAATATTAAGAATCTTTATTTCAGATCGCATATGTGAAAAATACAATCAATAAATACTAAAAAAATGCTTATTACGGTCGAAGTCTGGATCTTCATTGGTTTAAATAATTCAATCTTGAATTGCTAATATATGTATTATATATTTACTTGCATATATATTATATTGTATACTATGTAGTCTTTTTAAAACTGCGCGCCGAATGTTTCTGGACTATATAAACGCAATTAAAATTACTCTAGTAATTGCGAATTAAATTGATATTTTTAATTGTAATAACGTTTGATTTTTTAGAAAGTTAAATTAAAATAGCTTACTTCTAACATTTACCTAACTTATAATAACAATTCAAAAATTGCGTTTCTTAGTTATGTCACTTTTGAAATAAGAAAACGATATTATCTTATAATAGCTGGTGCAATTTTTTTTTAATCTCTTTTATATATAAATATATACAAATATTATATCTAACTTTAATTTACGATTGCAATATGATAATAGGATACTCATTATTAAAAAACGCATGAACAAGAAACTTATTGTTGTTGTAAATAAAATTTATTCATACGAAGAGAGACTCTTGTGAGTCGTTACATATTTTTACAACTTTATGCTTTTTTACCCAGATATTTTTATTCCAGTTATACGTACGTTATATTATAATTTAAAGTCTAAACATTTCTCGCAAGTAAAACATCCGCCGCGACAATTCTTTTGTCACGGTCCAAATATTACTCGATGGAAGTGACAGTAAGATCGTGTCGCGTTGCGTCGTGAAGAGCTTTCCACGACATTCCTCCAAGACCATCGCAACTCATGGCATGCGATAAATCATCGTCGTACGTTGTGAATGGTCACTGAGACTCGTATCGAATGCGTCAAATATCCGACTAACGTCCATCATCAAGGGAATGATGCTTAGTCGGATCCCATAACTTCATGACTTTAATGACGATAAGGAATGCTTGCTCCATACGTATTAGCGGCGTGACATTATATTTATTGCTTGCAATCAGACCCAAATAGCCAACCAGATAACCAAATAGCCAATGCACCATCTGAATTATCAACGTCTGAGACTATGCACTATTAGATGCTTTTTATATTTATACACAGGTATTAACCTTTATAGAACGGAAATGCCATTATAGTGGCGCTGAAACAATGTATATTTTAAAACAAGAGATACTATAAAATAATGAATTTCACTTAAAGAAAAGCTGTAAGATTTAAAAAATAAACTTTCCTTTTAAAGATTATAATAAACCCTCATAAATAAATTAAATTACTCGTCTCCGATATAATTAAATTATTGTATTTATTATTATATTATAGCTTAGATATATCTTGGAAATATTATATGTTATAATACATCATATTATAAAATATCATCTTATATGTCATTCCATATTATTCGACAAATTCATAATTTTCTTTTACATACATTAAAGATCTTGTTATGGGATTACATGCGTGAAGGGGTGGATGATTGGAACTCGTGTGAAATATACGAGGATCTGAAATATACGTGTCGCACACGAAAGAGCCTATCTCGTGAGACACGAGATGAATCTCCATGAAATTTAGATTACGAACGAATATAAATCCTGGATATACGACAGAATGTATATCCAAGAGACAATAATAACTTCCGACTGTGTCTTCTTATTGCCTCGTAATACTACGGCACGATATGTTGTTGCGTCATTTCACATTGTAACTGATTATAGAGGAACCTATCAAATATCTTACCGATAGATGACAAAGAAAACATCTGAATGTTTTGTTTTAACAAAGAAGTCATTGCACGTACTATTTTTTAAACAACTTAAAAATTACTTTAATTTATATCTTGTCAAATATTAGACTATAATTCTTAAACAAAAATTAATTCTAACTTAACTCTAAACTAAAATCAATTAAATAAAACTAATTCACAGTATAAATTAATTCTCAATAATAAAAACAACAAAAAAACAACATTATAAAAACAATAGGTAATTAAAAGCTAATACACAATTAATTATTAATACAATTCTTTTTTATTCTTCACTTGTACATATTTCCAACGTTTTGGCTGCTTTTTTCAGTTATCTTCATAGTATAACATTAGGCTTAATAATCCAAAATTTTAATGCAATTATTCTGAATGTAAATCTTATTAAGAAGACTTCACATGATCAAATCGAAAATTACTCTGGGTTGACTAATTGCGCCTACATTCAGATTGCATTTAAATTTTGGATTTGCATGGAAATTTGGAAAAAAAGTAGCCGAAACGTCGGAAATATACGTACAGATAAAAAATAAAAAAGAATTGTAACGTACAATTAATAATAACTGTATATTAGCTCTTAGTTGCCTATTGTTTTTGTAATATTGTTTTTAATAATAATAATAATAAGAATTTAATAATAATAAGAATTTAAATTTATATCATTAAAATATATTTTTTTATATACTTAAACTAAAACAGAGTTAGAAAAAAAGGTATTTTATGAAAATAATAAATTCGTTATCGTTGCTCGTTATTGATTTAGGATTAGTTGTTTCATCTTTGGATAAACTGTGATAATTTATCTATTGAATAAACAAAAGAGTAAAAGAGCATAAGAGAGTAAATAAGCTGAAGTTTACCAAAGGTGTCAACAATCCAGCCTTTAAAAAAGTAAGTTGTTAGCATTACTAAAAACTAACGAGTTATTATAATTTCCGTTAGCTTTTCACGGAATTTTGATTACTTTTGTTTTAGAGTGATATTTAATTGAAGAACTTGCTGCAATAATGGACTAACCTACATTTTGTAAAAACGGAAAAAATAAACTGTAAAATTAGTTGGTAAGAAAAATACATTTATTTGCGCATTATTACAAGAATTTGTTTATATTGCAGCACATGTCCAAAAATTTATTACAGGTTTTTTATTGCAGATTGTGAATAAGAAATATTATTATATTGAGAAGAATATTATTATATTGAATATTATTATATTGAGAATATTATTATATTGAGAATAAAATTTTTCTGCATCACAGATGATTACATTTGCTGAATAATAGAGAAAAATATTATGACAATTGCATCGCCGCTATACTGCTTGCATTATTTCAAAGAAAATCTAATATCCCGAGAATTATAATCAAAAGTCAAATACGCATACGTATACATATACCTGTGAGAACAACGAGTTAAAACATACAGACTACGAGAAAAGCAAATGAGTTGAAACGAATAATAGACTTTAATTCTAACTTCTTTTCTCTGATTTTTTATGTTGCCAAATCATTTTTCATCTTTTATAATTCTATATTTTTTTTACATTCTTGTCATTGATACTGACATAAATTTTCTAAAAAGAAATTCTTTTATTTATCAGAATTCTAAACGTTCTATACATTTTTGAACATTGCATTTTATTAATATTTACTGAAAACATATTCTATTGGATGACTAAAGAAGTAAAAACATAATGCATATATTTGTGCTTATTTTTATAGTATCAGCTAAAAATAAATCCTACAAATGCAAAAGTAAAATTTTTAATTTTTTGGCAAATAGCCAAAAAGTTTAAATAATAATGGATATATTATTGAATGGATATATTATTTTACATGCTTGTAGTTTTCTCAATTTGTTTTATTTATGTTTTTTCTTATTTTTCTTATAATATGATTTTAAACATTAAATTAGAGAGTAAACTAGGATATCTTTGTTAATAAAACAAACTATAAGCTAACCTACTTTATTTTGTATAGCATTATGTTATGTATTAAGGTCGTGGCACACAAAAACTTAAGCAGTGAAACGTAAATAATAAGCGAATTAGCCAATCACAGTAGAAATCGTAAGGTTACAACATAAAGTAGCAAATCCAATATGTTGATTTTCTTACTGCTAACGTTTTATTGCTTAAGTTTTTTTTATGAGTCATGACTTTCAAATAACTCTATTAGGGCTGAAGGCAGTCCTGTATTTATAGAAAAATCCGAAAAAATTATTATTATATGTTTACGTTTCATGAAACAGAATAAAATATACATATAAATTAACAAAAATCATCAAAAGGATTTTAGAAATTCTCACATACATTCATTTATAGATATTTTAAACATACCTAACTCCTGTGAAAGAAAAAGAATAGAAATATGTAATATTATTATCTATTGTGTCACAGTTTTGAGTTCCATTTTGTCAGACGCTCATTGCTTATCTTATGAAAAAGTTAATTATAATATTTCAAAATTCAGTATTATAAAAGCTGCTATATTATGTAATGAAAGATACTTTCTAGCTTTGTAATTATGTTTCTAAAATTTTGTCTTTAGTTTTTGATTAAGAAATACCTATAATCCAAAAACGAAGTTATACAATAATATCGACGATCTTTTTCTGTCATTATAAATTACCAAATATTTCGATCTAATTATAAGCGGTTTCTCTTTTTATGTTATACGATGGTAGATTCAAATTTATATATTATTGATAATCGTAGCTCTCGATCGAAAATATTTTTGTTTCGAACAGAGAGCATAATCAGCAATAGATTTTGATGAGAAATCGAGGATTCATCTCATAGACACGATTTGAATTAAATGTTCTGTATTGCAATTGATAATTTATATCAACCACCTGAGAGACATTTATTAAAGACGATACCCAACTCATTCCTAAAATATTACTACATAAACGTAACAATTAGCCCAAATTTTGGGACAAATAGAGTATTCTAGCACTCATCCATTTCTATCACATATTCGGCATTCTGGATTACTCCCATTATTATAATAAATCTTTCAATATCACTAATTGATTATAATCGCTATGCAATCGAATATAATGCTCCCTTCTTTTAAATCTCACTTATATACATTTTATAATCATGTGTTGTAAGTGTACAAAGTAACGCTAAAATAATAATTATATTTACTGTTATCAAAACAATATAATTACATTATCGTTAATGTTACAAATAAAGAAATGTAACGTTGTTATCTATTCATTATTGAAAAAGAGTAATTGTAATGGTGATGACGTTATAAGTAACGCGTTATGTCGCCAATCTTGCTTAAAAAGCATTTATGTAATAAAAGCTTAAACCACTATGTCGAAAAAGGGAGAAAGAACAGAATTGAAAGGATAATTATATATTGTAAACTAGCACGCTTTGTTATACTAAAATGTCTAGAACCTAAGCACAAAGTAAAATTTTTCGCGAATGTACGTCGTTATATAATAGTAAATCATCGTAATTGATCCATTCATCTTAGTCCACTTCTTTCATGCATTTCTTTCTACCTCGTTTAGCGCGTGTCTTATTTCGCCTCGAATTAACTACGCGATTCACTCCTGGGATTGGATCGTATAATCGTTAATAGTTTATGCAACGACGTGCTGGAGAATTTCACAGCAATGTGGTCTCTTCTGCTAAAGACACGTTATCTCTCTCTATAAAGGCGGTTATTGTTCCTCGTAAGGTAGAAATGGGCTGAGCGGCCCATCTTGGTATTGTCAGATACAACAGTGCCAATGTCGATTCGCATGATGGTGAAAACAGAACGCAGTACGCAATTACTAAGAGACGCCATTAAGACGACGATAAAAAAGTTATCACCTCTTTCTGATGTTGAATTGTTGTTTTTACAACGAGTGATTTGCATTAATTATTCGTTGCTAACCAAGTTCAGATACGAATTACATTCTATCGGATCGGTCGTCAATTATTTTGCAATGAATTTAGGATTATCGGAAATGTCGAAGCGAAGTAATAGCATATCGAAATATTAGCACGCCTGGTATACTCTAAATTGCAGCGAATAAATTTATTACGTATCACAAACAGGCTGGTTTCATGGATATAACGCGATATTTGAATTTTGCACGTCAATGATAATAAGATTATAAGTATGAACCGTATGTGCTTCATGATCTCGTGTACATAGCTTCCAATTAAATCAATCTTTATTAATTCTGCTACATTATTATGCATATTACGCATTCTGCAGCTTTGCAAAATTACAAGAATTTTTACGGTCAATCATAAGAAATTATAGTAAGTTTCGGTATAATGCATACAACTTCGTTTTCAGTTTTAAGAAATCGAGTAAGAAAATAATTAATTTGTCATTAGTATGCCGTAAGAGGGCGTAAGAGAGCTTGAGAAGAGAAATATGGTCCAAATAAGAGAATTGCTGCAGCGAAATCCCACCAATCGACGCATTTCTCTGCAGCTATAGGAGTGTCACGTCGTTCTGAGGGAAGAGAATGGATGCACCGACGTGGACGTTTGAAACGCGTGCAGAATTTCTAATCTACTTGGTACACCGCGATGTGGGCGCGTACGCAAATCATGAAAGTGACAAAGCGATCGGCACGCCGACGTGTGCGATTAATTCCTAGAGAGATCGATGCCCAGTGCAGCCCGTTGCCAGCATCGCGGAATGCTACTCGACATCCTTGTGTACAGCATGTAAATTAGATGCGTTTACGTACGTCGAACAGAACATACCGAAAACGTGCTCACGTATTCGTTAATGATACACTAACCTGCAGCTTGGGTCCATCCATCTTTTCCACGATCGCCACTATATCATGCGTACACTCTCTCTCTCTCTCTC
>NW_012130117.1:1641055-1642886 GCF_000143395.1 Atta cephalotes | reverse complement strand
GAGAGAGAGAGAGAAAGGAGGAAAAGGAAGAAAGAAAAGATGTAAAAACCTATTTAAAACTTAAAAACTATTGTACACACATACATATGCATTAAATATATAACATTAAATATATAAAATCATTGTGTGTAGAATCATTCAAGTATATGTAATAATTACTATTAAGGATGTATCACATGTACAGCTTCCGCAAAGAAAATTTGGAAATGTATTTAATACTTACACTTCAAATAAACTATATATATATATATGAAAGTGTGAATATAAATGTGTGAATATGAATAAGATTTCATTTTTATTTAATAGCACATTTTTATTTATTTTATTTGTTATTATTTTTATTATTAAAAATTAAAATTTTAAAAACGATGACAAAAATCTAAATTTTTTTTAGAAGTTTTCTAAATATTCAAAGTAACTTATGCAAAGTTTCATCGCGATTCACTGATTATGTAAGTTACAAAAATATAAAACGAATAAATATTTTGTTTATTTACTGGGCAACTCATGCATTATAATGTAATTCTGTACATAAATAATCTTGAATACATTATGTACTTATATTTAAAAATAGAGATTTTTATCATTTATTATTTTACAATACATGTTCATACATTTTTTATCAGAGCACAGATTAAAAAATACTATTAGTTATTAAAATAACTTATGATTCAGATAGTGCTACTTAATTTGTTGTATTATTATTAAATGTGATATGATAAATGTGATGATTATTAAATGTGATGTGATGGTTTAAAATAATCGGTAATTTTTTTCATAATTTTGTTATCATTTTGAAAATATACATAAAACATCCTTCAGTACGTAATAATTTATTTTTATAAGAATAAATATTCTTTTTTACATCGGTATGTAATTTGAACATATTCACATAAATCAAAATATAGAATAAATTTTTGCATCTATTATATATATAATAAAAAATATATAATAAAATATATAATAAAAATAATTAAAGAGATAGAAAAAATGGTTATAATAAATGGTTATAAATTCAATATAATCTCGTATATTGACAAAGTGAAAATACTGCAGATAAAATTTGAAAAATGGAAGACAATTGGTAAGATCTACAGATCTCTAAATTGCAACATCGCGTAAGCCTACGACGATATGTAACATGTGGAATTGCATAGTGAAGCATGTATAAAACATGAGAGGTCCAGTGGACTGTGTTACGAATCAGAATTATTTATTGTGGTTTGAACCATGCGATTGTACCATGCATTCACAACGACACACCTTGCTCTGCATTGTATGAAAATAGAACCAGGCATTGAGATATAGTCATAAAAAGGTTGAAAACCGCTGTTCTAGAATGACATTCTCAAACCCAAAGAACGGAGATAGAATGTAGAATACACGACATGCGCATTTCCCAAGTGATACAGATCAACGTTTGTCGCAACCGCAAGGTCCTCCGCTCATTCGCGCGATATGCGAAATGCATATGTATAACTACGTATGCGCATATTTTTGGTGTTATGTATTTTAATGCGAAGATATTAAATTGAAATCGTTGACTAAAATGAAAAATAATTATCTTTTTATGCGTATTATGTGCTTCGAAGAATTTTTAACTCTAAATGGATCGTACTCATTATTAAAAATTTATTTATCGACTATGATAAATCAATTTCTTACAATTTAAAATCTATTACTCCATTGTAGACCCCATGTTCCTTTATAAAAATTTAATACTGAAAATTACTTAATATTTTGAACAACGATATTTCTAATACTCAAAATAAGTAATTAAGCACTACCTTCTAGTATTAAATTTCTATAAGGATTTAGATATACGTATATA
>NW_012130117.1:1638734-1640237 GCF_000143395.1 Atta cephalotes | reverse complement strand
TATATATATATATATAGTATATATATATGTGTGTGTGTGTGTGTGTGTGTGTGTGTGTGTGTGTGTGTGTGTGTGTGTGTGTGTGTGTGTGTGTGTGTGTGTGTGTGTGTGTGTGTGTGCGCGCGCGCGCGTGTGTGTGGGGGGGGGGGGAGTGTGTAAAGAAGCGAGGTTAATACTCTTCAATAATACTCTTAACAATATATATATATATTTGCCGTATATTTATGTTTGAAGTGTACTTATATTATTTTAGCACGACTTACAGTGTTCCTCTACAGGCGTTCCAAATCGTCTTTCGCGCTACTAACTCAAGATTTCGCTAGCATCTGATGGAATAAACTCGTGTAATTAGTCACACTATGTAGTTTAATATACCGGCGTGATATCAGAATGTATATCTTGCCAACAAATGGTTCCAATCAGCTGGAACCAGTGACATACCGACGTGGCCATCTCTCTTCAGCTTAGTCTGTACGAATACCGGACTTTGAAAGTTGAATTATACTGTATTTCGCGCGTAGTTGGGAATTAACAATGGGTTTACTTGTTTCTGTTTGCTTGTCAGCTGTTCGGATATTGTTTGTATGGATCATTCTATTTCAGTTTCAAATTTCAATTCTTCTTGTCGGAATGTTTTCGGGGATTGGTTTACGAATATTTTTATGTATGTATCACGTATTCATTCAAATTATTTATCATGAAATTGTTAGATTTTAATACCCTAAAATTTAATATATTTTTATTAATTCTATGAAACTGACACCAAAAATCTATAACATAGCTACTGACGCTAGGTCTGCAAGACGCTAGGTCTGCCATTTAATTTACATTATTGAAAAGTCACTAATTAATTTCAAGGAACTAAAAGAACACAACTTATATAAAAAGAACTGAATATTAAGTACATTTTATTAAGCATAATCCAAATTTGCAGACGTAACAAAAAATTAAATTATTTGACATTTTTTATAAAGAGATTTAATTGATTGTGGGTATCCAATAGATTCACCGTCATTTTCGAAGAATGAAAGGTCTTGTGCATTCGTTCATGTAAAAACAAATTTTTTTGCAATTTTTCTCATCTGATTATCTTCTTCTCGATATATTTATGAACGTCAGCTATAGAAATAATATAATTCTTTATATCTAGTTTATAAGATTATCTATTAAAGATTATTTAACATAGAATGAATTAACAATCGCGATCTCTTGTTGAAATATTTAAAGATTCCCAGTATATCAATTGAGACATCGTTTTTCACGATTTTGTTCTCATTTTGAATCATATCAGTTTGATCGAGCTTACGTGAACGAAAGATTACACGTATCATATATTTCTGAACTCGTTCCCTTAATAACGCGATCATATCAAAGCAGAGCTTAACGGTACTACTAATGTCAATATGTAAGAATTTTCATATCCGAGAAAGAGAGAGAGAGAGAGAGAGAGAGAGAGAGAGAGAGAGAGAGAGAGAGAGAGAGAGAGAGAGAGAGAGAGAGAGA
>NW_012130117.1:1636661-1638714 GCF_000143395.1 Atta cephalotes | reverse complement strand
ACTCTCTCTCTCTCTCTCTCTCTCTCTCTCTCTCTCTCTCGCTCTTGCTTTTTCTATTTATTTTGATTAATTAAAATAGTCATTGAAGAAAGATAATTAAATAATTAACACATATTGCAATCAAGATTATATAAATATAAAATTATATGTATTTATATATTTTTATAATATATAATATATGTATTACATTACCGATTTGTATTTAATTAGATATATAATTATTATAATAATAACAGTTTTCATTCTAACAATTCTTAATAATTCACTTTCGACGTTTTTACTTAATTTGGGACGCTACTACTACTATATGCGCTACATATGACTATACAGTTACAGTTACAGTTGCAGCGGAGTTCATTTAGCATAAGTACTATTTTATGTGTTTCTCTCTTCAAATATGGAGAGAGTGTAAGTGGCTCTTCGCTGTATATTGGAACTGAATTTTACTGCAGACACTGTGTGTATAATTATTTTTGAATCTTAGATCGCTGATAATGTCTTGAATAGAACCGAAACATCCAAACATTCTTATTAATTCAGTTAAGAAAAATAGTTTGGTTGAATTAAATATTAATTCTGGTGGAAAATGGACGAATCGGAATTTTCTGGTTAAATCTATTCTAATTAAGATTTAAAATTCTAGTTAAGATAATTAGAATTCTGATTGATATAATTGTTCTGGAAAAAATAAGAATTCTAGTAGATTTTATTGAAAATGTTGTATTGATTAGAATTCCGATTATTTCAATTAGAATTCTAATAAATTTAATCAGAAAATTCTGATTTATCCACTTTTAACTGCAAATTTTTTTCAATGTAATGTAAAAAGGAACACGAAAAGAAAAAATTTGCTGTAAACACTAATCCTGTGCCATAAATTCTATTTGTCAATATAGCAAATTCTATTTGTCAATATAAGGACTGCAAATTACTTGCAAGTGTAACAAATATTTATTCTTTTTTATATTAGCTACAAAAATTATTTATAACAAATGCAAAATATTTGTCAAATTTGTTTACTATAAACAAAAACAATTAAATTTTTCAATCTCTTTGCGTTCATAGCAAAATTATTCTCTTTGAACAAATACAGATAATTTAATTTTTAGCGCACAAATTACCGCACGAAATTTTGGACCCTCATCCTTATTAAATAGTTACTTGTTGGTAATGTATATATATATATATATAAACCAATAATCAACTGTCGGGTTATTCAATCGGATTGTTGATATAGTCAATCAATACCATTCCCCTTTCCATTATTCTCTTTCTATTTTTTCGTAGTTTAATCATTACATAGTCAAACTAAATCTGGATGTTACTTGAATCAATACACCATACGTATAGAACGTATTGACACGACGCGTAATGCACGTGCTCGTTCGCGTGCGTGGCTGCATGACGTATGCAATACCCGCAACGAGAGAACTACTCGAACATGCAACCGAGCGTTCACCGTGAGTCCATCCCTATATACCTGCAATTCTCGCAATTTATAGTATCTGCAACGCGTTGCACCTGCAACACGTTTGTCATAAATCGGCTCGTTCTACGAATCGGTCTCTCGAAGCTATCCAAAGTGTAATGCGTACGATATATTCTGTGTATTTGCAAACATTACATGAATAACGTAAATCGGATGTAAAAGGAAACTTAAGACACGAACATCAAATTTTTTGTAACATCAAATTTCTAAGACACTATTCAACTCACTTTTAATGAGAAGTAAATGAGTTAAAGAATGATAAATATGATTTTTGATTATTTATTATCAAGAGAAGAACATATGTTACATTGATTTAAAATAAAAAATTTTCATTTATAAATATAATAATTTTATAATATTGAAAAAGAAGTAGATAAAATAATTGATATTCTAGAGCAAAAAATATAACTAGTAAGAAGCAAGATAAAAGTATCAAAACAGTAAGAAAACGTGATAAAATATACAATACATAAAAAAGGAGAAAAAGAAAAAGAGAAAGAGAGAGAGAGAGAGAGAGAGAGAGAGAGAGAGAGAGAGAGAGAAGGAAGGAAGGAAGAAGAAAGA
>NW_012130117.1:1610925-1632397 GCF_000143395.1 Atta cephalotes | reverse complement strand
AGAGAGAGAGAGAGACGGAGAGCGAAAAAGAGAGAGTGACGAACTGACGAATGACTGGCTAGATAGATTCTTCTCGGTATCCGAGACACGCTTCCAACAGTTCCGGAATTCCTGATCAGTTTTTCTTCCCTCGGGCGAAAAGAAAAATTCCCACGATCAGGAGAACGGAATTGACGCGTCAGTGCAAGTAAGAAAGAAGAGGCGACCGATGAAGCCAAACGGTGAAGAGATCGAAATGTGCGGGGAAAAGAGAAAGGAATAAGGAAGCTTCAGAAGCATGAGATGACGGCGAAGAGTCGCGTGCGGAAAAGAAAATTTCGCGCTCCGCGGCATACTGATCCCTTTTGACGTGCGACTTCGTCGTGGGATTGTGCGCTCGTATATTCCTTTCTTCCCTCTGTCACAACCCCGTGAATTCTGTGTCGGATCTCTCGAAGAAGATTGCCGGAATTGCTGGAGGTCCGGGGAACTCCCGTGCTCACCTATCGCTGACTCGATGAAAGTCAGGATTACCTGCACAAGTGCTCCAATTCGTCTTCGTAGAACAATCGACTGCAGCGGGCTTTACGTCCGCGGTGTTCTCAAATGGAACTTCTGTTGGCGTTACGTGACGAAACTTATGAAAGAGAAGTATTCGGTATGTCAAATTTTTCGATATACCCCACGTAAGTTTCTTGTATTTATAGCATTGCTGAAATTTGAACAACTTTTGAAATATACGTATTCAAATTTACATATATTGTAACAGCAAGTACGTGAATAAATGTTTTTGACAGTTTTCGCGTTAAATAGTTTTCGACAATTGTCAGTATTAAATATAATATAACATATAATATATTAAATAGAATTTTCAATAGCACAGAGAGTAATGTTTATTATAATACAAATTTACGAATCTCTATTTTCAAAAAGAACAAGATTTCAATAATCATCAAAAAGCGCACGTATGAAAAAAGGAACAATGAGACACGAGTGAAAGAGGAACAATGAGATCCGAGATAACTGGTAAGGCAATCTACGTGGAATTTCCACCTTAACTTTTTAGTAGAAGACATCTTCTCATTTTATTTCTTTGGCTCTAAACATCACATGTCTGAACACTGTGAAGGTGCTTCTTCTACGGTATAAACTCAGAAAAATTTGTCATCACGAGTTAGTATCTAACTTGGTGATCCTCGGTCGCGAACGAGCAATGTGACTTTCATTGTGCTCCCCCTGCGAGATCTTCGTTCCTTTTCATTCTCGACTTTTCCATTCTCTCTCCCGTCTTTTCTCTCTCTACTTGCGACGAAATAATCATGAAGATATTCAACATATCCGACAATGTCAGATAGTACTGCGAACTTTGTCGGTAGTATAAAGCGCAGCTATAGAAATTATCATTATCAAAGTTAAAAGAGAGTACAAAGCACGAAGAACTGTAAACGGTAACCATAAACGGAATGCTTGTAAAATTAAATCGTTATGTTCGTATTCGTTATGTTGTTGTAATATAAATAGAAGTGTAAAAATTGGCGTATTCTTCAAAGAAGTTCTCCTAAGAACTTACTACTAATTTTAAGAAATTGTTTCTCACAAAAACATTTAGTAATAATTTTAATCCATGCATAAATTACAAAATAAAGAAAGACGAAGGAATTAACTTATTTTTCAATCAAATACAATATTTAATGATTAGAAAGATTAAAAATTTTATAATATACTTTGATATAATGTTCTTAATAAAAAATATAATAAATTTCGTATTTTGTCTCTGATATTATTTCTCTTTCTACATGAAATGTATGACTTTCTCAATAAATCGGAATAAAGAAAAACATATTCTCTATTCAGAAATATACCGAAAAATTCGGAACGTACGATCGCTGTAAGTAATGGTAATATCAGCACGAGGATGTTGTATGTCTCGACTGCGCCTGTTGCGGGCGTAAATGCATATTTACGTCGAATATTGGCCGTTATTGGCAGGTTGGCTGAATGTCGATAACCTGAGCGATGGCCCATAACAGGAGAATGCCAGCGAATCGATTAAATAAAGTCACGAGTTACGATCGGGTGCGAAGGGTTGAATGCAAAAAGCAGGGAGAAACTCATCAGAGTGTACATAATATGAAAATATGTAAATGTGGCGCATGATGCCGTAAACAATCATGACAATTCGAATGATGACACGATGTGTACATTTAATATATGCGCTGCTGTTCGAAATGTTAAACGATATGATACGTGTCACACACTTGCCTCGTATTTATTGTAATATGAAATACAGATCTTCGTTAATTTATGCTCATATTAATACAACAAACAACAAAAATTATTTAAACGTAATGAAACGCTTCGTGTTTAAAAATATTGTAACATAAAAATCTCCAAATTACGAAATATTATTTTTTTGTTAAACAGCATTTTAAGGCATTCTTTATTAGGGTTAAGAATTACTTGCGTTGTTATCGTTATTGTTATCGTTATTTTTTTCCTAACAATTATTATTTTTTTCTGTGACAGTAATAATAATGTAATATTTTTACAATAACGAATACATCGTTTCTTTTATCGTTACTTTAGTTCCCAATTATTTTTAGATGTATTCAATACATCGCATTATTTTTATTAGATTAGATTAGATAGAAATATTCTATTTAAATATAATTTTTTTAATAAAAATATTTTTGAATAATATTTTTGAAAAATATTTAGTTTACTACACTTTACATCTTATGCGTTGCATCCCGAATATTTCCATAGTCGCTGCCAATACTAAAAATCTATATTATGTAACATAAACTATAGATTTTAATACTAACAGTGTTGAGTGTTAGAATGCACTTAACAACAATGTTAAAAACAATATTTAATAAAAATTTTTGATAAAATTTTTTGTTTATGAATACATTCGAAATTCCTAAAAATGAGTCTATTAAAATATAAAAATATTAATATAAAAAATTGGAATATTTGTTAGGTTTTAAAAAAAGAAAAAGCTTGCTATACAATAAAGATTATAATATTTAGAATTTCTTTAAAAGTTATATATAAAATACTTTAAAAGTTTTACAATTTTAATTTTTAGTATTAATTATATTAATTATATTATATTTAAATAATGTCATTTTAAAATCGAATATTTTAGCATTACAAAGAAATAATGAGAAAAGTAAATTGTTACATTCTAAGTAACGATAACGGTAAAACATTATTTCTTAAAACTGATAACATGTAATAATAACGAATTACTTTTTATAAAAAGTAACGCTTACAATAACGCGTTATGTTTAATTAAAATCTTAAAGTAACGTTTCCAGCTCTTTTTTTTATTAACATGACACTTTCTCTTTGCAAATTACAGAACTGCCTCTGGCGACGGACTCGATTTCGACGAAATCGACGACGGCGGCAAAGCGATCTGTGCCGACGGATGCACCAATGCTGAACTACATCTTTGATACGCACAGCACTTTGAACAAGCATCAACATCATCACGATCACAAATGGGGCCCTCACTTCGAAGGCGAGAGTTCTAACATTACCGTACAAGCGGGTGCTAGTGTTACGCTCGATTGCAGAATATCGTTGCTGCAGGACAAAACCGTAAGTGTGAAAACGCACACTCAGTCATATTGTTCGTTCCTTTCCTTCGTGCTTCATATCTGGTTACCCACAGCTTTTAATCACTGCTGCAAATGCATAGTGCAATAATTCATAACTAATCTCAGAATATTTTGCCTTATTACACCTCGGGTAAGCTACGTTTAGCTTATTATGATTAATCTGCTACGCTGGCGCGTTTGTACATTTTATATTTCAAGGAACAAATTTAAGAAGAAATTCACGTAATCGCCACTGGTGACCCGGTTTTCGCATGCGTAATCTGCACGTAATAATTTAGTAGTAAATTCGTGTTCGTAAAACTTTATTTATATAAATTTTCCTTGACATTTTATGATTACTTACTCAAATCTTATGTTAAACGTAAGAATTTTAAAGATAATAGTGCGTATTTTTTTAATTGAATAATATTTTTATTTTTATTTTTATAATAATTAAAAAAATATAATAATTAAAAAAATTTGACATGATATACAACAACAGTATAACGACATTTAATCTGTTGCAAAACCACCTTATGAGTATGCAAAGCTACAAGTGACTTTATTGCCAAGTACTATCATGTTCATTTGGTTTGCGTGTATTGCTTTAATGCAGTTACAGCAGCGTTTCTGCATTATCCACACCTAAAACTATAGAACAAATTATGCGGTCAGATATCGGTTGTGCGCGCATGAATCTCTCTGGCGCTCGAACAGATAATATCCTGTTTCGTAGTAGCAATTTATAATATAATTTATAGTTAACCAATACCACCGACTTGCAAATTAAATTGAAATTAAATATCTGTTTATGTATGTACATATATATAAACTTTAGAAATTTTTATCAAAAGCATTTCTAATAAATAAATTACTTTTTATTTCATTAACAGCATAAGGTCTGAAAAATTCAGCTATTAAAAGTCTTACTTGAGCAAGATAATTTTTTGCGACGGAATTCTTAATATTTCTAATTCTGTAATATCCTGACAAGCAATATTATATAGATCTAATACTAAATGTTTTACTAGATACATATATCGCTTATGGATGAGAGAAATAATTATATATTTAAATATTAGAAGTTTATTAAAATGAAAGAATATGATAGATTAAGATATTTTATTTGCACTTTTAGATCCGGTTTTTCATTATTAAGTTTAACCTGATGTTTCACCCAATGGGCTTCAATAACATAGATGAATCCTAATAGAATAAATAGAATAAAATATTAGATTAAACCATAAGTTAACCAGATAATGAAAAATCGGGCCTAAATTACCTTTTTTACATCAGCAGCTAAAACAAATTTAATACAGTCTCGAGAAAAACGGAAGTTAAAAACTGATGATAACTTGTACCTTCATATACGTATATGTTATCAAACCATAAACTAAATCTCTAAACCGATAATACCCAATTAGCTCCCGTAGATTTATGTAGAAGATATTACATATATACATCTATAATAGGGCTATTCAACATGTTACTCAACGTCAATTACATGGATAAACTCCTCTATGTATTTCATATTTGCTATCTCTAATCTTGACATAAACTTGTAATAAATCTCGATTATAATCGCTATTTAATAAATTTATTTATTGTACTGAGATGAAATGAAATCCAATTTAGTCAACAAATCAAGTTCTTTAAAGTATAGAAAAGTATAGAAAAGAAACAATGTGAAAGAAAATATTTTATTGGAAAAATATTTGCTGTATATGGTTATCAGACGAATATCTGTCTGATAAAAATATTTCTGTGGGAGAAACCAAAGTAATGTTAGCTTATTTCCAACATAATCAATAAATTTCTATTAAATTTTTCGATTACCGCAGTATTGCGATAGAAATATTAACCAAAAAATAAAATGTGAAAATAAAACATACGTCGTCAGAAGAATCGAATATTTTTACAGAAAAGATAGCAGAGCGATGCAAACATGCTTGCATATAAAACGCGTACACATGAGAATTGTCGATACAACCGGAAAAATCCGTATGAACGATTGTCTATACACCTGTTGATATTTTTACGTGCAGTACTTGACTGGTGTAGACATTTGGTCCAAAAAAATATCTACATCTTTGGTGAATACAAATACTGTTGAGTCATATTTGTATAATCGTTATACAAGATTACAACAAATATTTGTGTTAAATAACTCTAATCAAAGTAGATGGTTTTTTAATAAATTTTTAGTCACAAAAAAGAATGCCAAATTATTTCAGTACGTCAAGTTATATATATATATATAGTTACTTTTGAATTTTAGAATGAAAAATCGTCGACTATTATAAAAGGAATGAATAATAATAAATTAAATAAAGGAATAAAAATAGATGTATTTAAATTTTATATATTGATTTCTTATTAGCAAAAAATAAAAAATTATCTCAAATATAGTTTGAAAAATAGAAACTTTTTTACAATATTTAACAAAATTAGTATAAGAACGATTAGTATAAGAATAGCCGGATTTCAATATTATAAGTCTATTCTTTTTTTTAATAAAATCTTCTTTATTAAAAATTTTATTATAAATGAAATATATGTAATAAATTATTATAATTTTATTAAAAAATGTTTTCTAAAATGGGGAATTTTCATTTCTAAAATGAATAATAAAACAAATACAAAAGATGATGACATTTTAAATCATTCCTTAGTTACATAAGACAAAGTAAATTAGTTGAGTACTTTATTTTTCACATTATATTATGACTACAAACTGCATATATTATATATTATATACTGTATTCAGCAGAGAAAATTGATAAGTGAGTGCTCAGTGATTCTTTAATATGATTGATTCTTACCTTTAGTTCTTCGCGGAATATATAAGTGTAGGAAACCAATCTCTTACATTAAAGAATCACTGAACTCTCACTGATCAGTTCTCTTTGCTGAAAGCAGCTACTCTCTTTTCCTATAAATTGTTGATTTTTTATCGTAAAATTCAAAATAATTTTAAAAGCAAACGTAATAGATCAATTTGACTTATAGCATTGTTTTTGTGGCCGAAACTCTATAAGAAATATCTATTTTGATTAAAAATTTCTTCTAAATTTTTGGTTTGATTATTATTTGAAACAATTTTTTATGATCTTATTTATATAAATATAAATATTTATATATAGAATCGGACTCTCAATCTTTAAAATAAAAATAAACAATAAAACTAATGGAAGTCGCAGAAGGATGTACGCAATAATTATTAAAATTATTATTGTAAACGAGCAGAAGATGATGAGAACAATTTTTTTAGTTTTAAAGGAAACCACATTCTTCAGAAGGATCGTTTTGTATTTGTATGCAGGTATCCTGGCTGCGGCGACAGGAGAGTAGTGAGAAGATGAGATTGCTGACGGTGGGTCAGCAGACATATACGGGTGATTCGAGATATACCATCGAATTTCAGTACCCGGACAACTGGCGTCTGCGAATCAAGCGTGTTAACAGCAGCGACGAGGGCCAATACGAGTGTCAAATCAGCACCCATCCACCAAAGTTCATTTATGTCAACCTACACATTAACGGTAAGTGATAACGTGTGCTAACGATCTTCTGTCTACCATCAATTTCGAGACAACAATGTTGATAACGATGACAATTATGCTTCATCAAATCGTAGCTTCGCGAAAAGAAGATTTCCGCACGCTTCTGATTCACACGTTCGCTGTGAGTAAATTAAAAAATTTGGATAAATTTACACTCTTTCTATTCACGCCAGATTTAAATTCCTTATAAAATGCCATAGACTTTTCTGAGTGAATTCTTTTTGAGCAATTTGACGCAATTGTTTTATCTTCTTAAAAGAAGCGGAGCAAAGAACGAAAACTTCTCTAATATTTGCTCTCTCTCTTCACATGTCTCTTTTTTTCTATTTAACACCTTTTTGTTTCGCCCGTCTGTGTCTGAGACGAATTTAATGTAGCGTGACGAACAGAGGAAAAATATAAAAGAGATTTTAAAGTTGGAATAATTTTAACGCAAGTTTTATTTCGTCTTGCGAACCAAAAGCTTGATGAAATATAGACTATATATTTTACAACAAAATTATTAAAAATATTTTAAAACAAAATAGATTAAAGTTTTTATACGCATATATGCTTTAACAATTAAATAAAAATAGATAAGCTAAATGCAAGAATTGAAACAACATAGACTAATTATAGTAAGGTAAGAAAAACCTTTTTCTTGAGCCGTTCCTTTCTTCAGTGCCACTTTCGTGCTCATTTAAATTAGCAAGAGAGCAAAGAAGAAAGAGACGCTATATCTCCGGTAATACCTACCTACGATTCAATATTCTAACGACAGAAAGTAGACAAGAAGAAGAGAAACTCAAATTCCGCAATTCTACTAGCGATCGGACAAATTGCCTCCGTCTGCAATGTTCTTGCGGCGGAGATCGCTTAAAAGGATAATTGAAAACGAAGTACCTTATAGTTGAGATAGACGGGGACAGGAAAGAGAAAATCCACGTTCTGTTCGGTTCAGAAAGATGGCGCGGTGCAAAGCGGAAGAACTTCATCTCTGGTAATCGAGGTGTGTCGACTAATTCGGCGAAATGATGGTACGTAAAGGTGAAGTGGCAGCTATGTAGACCTAGAGGAATGGACAATGGAAAATTGCAAACTACAAGAAGATTTTAATAAATGTGAGGAGAGAAATTGCATAATTTTAAAGGGGCTAAGAACAATAAAGGCACACTGTAAAAATACACAGCCAGCATCACGAAATAAAAGTAAAGATAGATGAATGGATACATTTATTAAAAAGCAAAATCAATAACTCGAGGAAATACAAAAATATTCCATACGAATTTATACGATATACGCGATGTTAAAGTAAATAATTAATATGATCATTTAAACAAATATCTTTCATGAAAAGAATGATTTCGCCGAAATTAAAATTTAAACTTGATGAAGTTACAAATAATTTTATTAAATCATTAAAATAATTATGTAGACAAGTTTTTGATATTCAGTTCAAAAAGATTTGATATTCTAATTATTAATTTGAGCGTCCTACATAATTATTCCACAATCTAAACAATTATTTTTTAATTTCTATTTAGCTGTATTTTCAAATATTTTAACAAAACCGTTCTCCTCATATACGAGAGATGTTTTAAAATAATCGCACCAACTGTTTATTTTGACATCGTCAAATTCATTAAACTATAACAGCAAAATATTTTGTATTTCTTTCGCGATTTCGCGATTTTTTTTAATAAATATCTCATCCACCCATCTTTATTCTTATTATTATGATCATATATAAAATATATCTCAAATTTGAAGCTACAGTAATATGCACAAAGAAATAAAAAAGTTATAATAAATTTTAATAAGTAAAGACGCGATATCGTATTTGACTTAGTTTTCGTTAAATCGTACAGAATTTCAGGGTTACAATAAAAAAGGCAAAAGTTTTTTTTATTTATTTCCTGGTTCGCGCGCCTTTGCTGATGTGAGATTATATTGTAAGCTTTCGCTTCTACGAGATAAAACGACGTAGCTTCTTCATGTTATCGCCGAGAATCTCCTAACGCGAGTTCAAAGGGATTATCTACTTAAAGTCTCTCGCACTTATCCTCTAGAATTTCTCCATTTTCGTAATTTGTCGAAATAATGTCTGTCGTGTGCGCGACGATCATCGATTGCCTTGAAATATCGCTACTTTATAAATAATCTTTTGCGAATAATTATTTTATATTTACATCTCGATGGTGACACGGAGATGTTAGCCATTTATTTCGCCCTTCCTGTTATCGAGATTTCACTCGATATTCGTACAATTAAAATTTAATCGTTTCACACTGTTGATACCTTTGTGCGTGAGCTTTCATGAGGTCGTTTGTAACGCGGTCCGAAACGTCAAATGCCATTGAAAGAACGATATATCGTCGAATTGCGCATTCTCATTGTTCCCAGCAACCTATTCTCTTTCTATATCTGTTCAACTTTGAAAGTCAAATTACGGTAAACACAATTGTCCATTGTGCGAATCTTGCAATCGCGTTTTATCGATGGATCGCGCCGTACGATAATTAACGCAAGAGATATGAATGCACCCTGCCTGACTATTGTCGCATGTTCCAATCAATTATCAATTATCTATTTTTTTAACAGAATGGATTTATGTTTGCGTAATAAATATATATATATATAACAATCGCAAATTAATTAATCTCTAGAGTTTAGTTTATAATTATTTATTAGAAATTCATAATTATTTACAATTTATATGGTATAATATGTAAATGCCGAAAAGTACTATTATCAATATAATAATTTAACATGAAAATTATTTTATCGTGTCCAAGATATAATCAGTAGCGTATAATCACAAATCATCACACAAAGAAACATAAAACAGATACATAAAACGAGTAAACAATTTTGCACGAAAAAGTTTCGTTGAAATATTTAAAAATTTAACTAGATACAAATTTGAAATAATTTTATTGATGGACTATTAAAATAATTACACAAAATGCTCATACTAATTGCCAAAGTTAATCTTCTATAACTTTCAGGTTCGTATAACTTTCAAGTTACATACTAATATATCGATATTTTATTAATTTATTTAATTTTTGATCACAAGATGACGTAATTTTTTTATAGAACACACTGAGAAAAATGATTTGGTTGAATTAAATAATAATTCTAGAAAATGGACGAATCAGAATTATCTGCTTAAATTTACTTGAATTCTAGTTGAGATAACTAGAATTCTGATTGATACAATTATTCTAATAAAAATAAGAATTCTAGTAGATTTTACCAGAAATATTATATATCAACTAGAATTCCGGTTATCTTAATTAGAATTCTAATAAATTTAACCAGAAAATTCTGTGATTCATCTATTTTCAACTAGAAATTTTTTCATAAAAAAAATTCCTATAGAAATTTAGAAATTTTTTTTAGCATTGCTCATTGTATTTGAGATTTTTGTAATTCTAATAGTTCAATAAAATTATTTTTTCAAATCTATCTAAGTAATCTAAATTTTTTTAATATTTCAGCAAATGTTTTCATTTTGTAAATAATAGCTGCGTTCAGCAGACAAGCAGCTCAATGAATCCTCAATGATTCTTTATTATAATTGATTTCTATTACTTAGCGAAATACTAATGACAAGAAATCATATTTATTAAAAAATTTCTGAACGCTTATTGATCTTCTTTATCAACTGAACGTAGCTAATAACTGCGTTCAGCAGAGAAAATACCTTTGCAACT
Organism: Atta cephalotes; assembly: GCF_000143395.1. Classification (NCBI taxonomy): domain Eukaryota; kingdom Metazoa; phylum Arthropoda; class Insecta; order Hymenoptera; family Formicidae; genus Atta; species Atta cephalotes. The sequence continues at coordinate 1,621,549 of NW_012130117.1, read as the reverse complement.
GTTGTAAAACTCTTTAATGTGCTTGATCTCGCTTTTAGTTCCTGGATCTAAATGTGAACCAATTATATGAAAGAATTTTATAACAGTTGCAGAGATACTTTCTCTGCTGAATGCAACCATTGTCGCTATATTATATTTGAGGAACGTTAGAACTGTCGTTGTGCCCATGCCGGTTTATGGGCGCACGTAAAAAGAAGGATCAACACTTAATCCGTGAGAGAACTGAGATTCTGCAAGATAAAGTAACCGAGATTTTGGTATGCAGTACTACTCTCTCGACCTTTATCCATCGTCCGTCTCTTCTGTACGCCTACCATCGATCTCTCTTTCTCTGTCTCCACCTCTTTATAACGCGTACTCTTTGTGCGATATTAATAAAAGAAGATGTTACGATGTTAACAAAAGAGCGTACAAGTTTTACGAATGCGATACAATCTCTAATCTGCTTTTCGACTCTTGAAATATTCAAGAATAGAATGAATGTGTTTTAAATTCAAATGTAACAGTGAGAAAGCTCTTTGTTCTTTGCTAAAGTTTTATCCTTCGCATTTTTCCCAATGAAATACAAAAATTCTAGCGTTTTATTGAAAATAATTCTTATTTGTTTTATAAATTTTATTCATTATAGTAATTTGAAATTAAACTCATCATTATAATGTTAATAACATGTATCTCTATAATATTATATACAAATAAATATCCGCACAAAGTATTTAAAAAACTACTAATATCTGCTCGGATTCTATTATTTATATTAATTGCGAATACATACGATATCTCGAAATTTGCAACGTTAACGTAAAATTATTGGATAAAGAGAGAAGAAAAGGGGAATAAGCGAAAAACATATTTCCAGATGGAGACACGATAGTGGAATGAGGAAAATTTTGTATAGTGTTGCAAAAAAGTATGCAAAATAAAATGCGGCATACCTCAGATGGGGAACGTAAAAAGAGAAAGCCGGGTGAAAGAGAAAAGGGAGAGCGCGGGAGAGATTACATTTCGCGCGGTATTCATGAGGTCGAGTACCAGGTCGGCGCGAGAGAACATTCTGATCTATCTCCAAAACGTTTCCCTTTTTCGTGATTTCTTTCAGTAGCCCTCCATTACTTAGTTTTTTATGGCCACGATATAGTCTACATAAAAAGAGAAATCAATTGAAAATGATTCTAGCCGAACGGAAGACGGTGACGGAGATACGCGAATGAATTGGTTTGCTCCATTGGTTTGATACTTGATCATGTGGACAGCCCAATGACGTCAATATGAGAGATATTTATTGGGCCATAAAGTTAAATATTTGAAGCTGAATTCGATGTAATCCAATATCACGCTCATGTGTACGGTCAAATTTCATGACGCACAAATTGTCACAGCGAACTCGACAAACTCGACAAATAGTGCTGATTGCGTTAGAATAAGGATCTTTCAAGTGACAGCTGTAAGACGGAATTACCGTTTGCGATAGCGAACAAAAATATGCCGCGATAAATAAAAAGTGTATTAAGGTTTGGTTTTTATTTCTGCACTAGAATTTGCACTGGCATTAAAATTTTTCTTTCTCTTGTCAAATTTTCTTTCTTCTGTCAAATCTTAAAATATCAAACCTTATCCTTTTCACTTTAAGTTCCAAAAATATATACTATTCAGTTATAAAAAGCAGATCTTTATATACTCCAATTTCGAATTTCCGGTTATCCTCACTTGTTGATTTGTCAATGCTAAATAATAATAGAAGTCCAAGAAATTGCAAAAATATATATATATACATATAAATAACAGAGTAGATTATATGAGTCTGAGCGAAATAAAAGATAATGTAGACAATATCATGATAAATCAGAAAAAAAATCGGATATCAGAAGTTAATAGATCGAAATATTATGTTTCAAATAAAAGACAGCTTTTCAACAAAAGTGTAGCAGTATGCTCCGTAATATATCATGTACAAAACTTTCGTACGAGCTGCGAATATTTCGATATTTAAACTAAGTACCTCTACTTTAAATATGGGGACTCGAAAACTTCTTGTAAGAGGATAGAAACTTTAAGTCGACGATGTGCTTGGAAAGCTCTGAATTGGTTGCGACATTCCCAATCTTTTTCGCATTGACCAGAATTATGACTTCGTTGAGCGTAGTCGAATGTTTGTCGGATGCGAAAAGTTAATGCACTTTTGGAAAGTATATTAGTTTCACTTTCTTTCTGGATGATAAAAGATGTTATTAAATAAGAATTATCCATTTGAGTCCTTAACATTGCTGATCAAAGAATAATACCTAATAAATTTTATTTTTTGAATTTTTCAGCGCCGTCCGTCCAAATAGTGGACGCCCTAGGCGAACCACTGCGGGACAAATATTATGAAGCTGATAGCACCATCGAATTATTGTGTGTCGTACGTCATATAGCGATGCAGGTGCAATACAGCGTCGTCCAGTGGCTCCACGGCAATAGAGTGCTAAATTACGATACGACGAGAGGCGGTATCAGGTAATCCGAATCTTTAAATATTGTATTCTTTTCTTGCCACTTAACCAAGAGAAATGAAGACAGTCTTATTTAATCTGTCCTTTAGCAGCTTTTATATTTTTAATGCTGCTATCATCCTTCATCCGTTTTTTATCTAACACATTAAAGCTGTATTGTGGCGCTATAATATAATATACACTTTATACAAAACACATACACATACACAATAAATGTATTAAAATAGTGTATCAGTCAATATTATATGTTATCATATGTTATAAGATTAAACGTAAAAATACTGAAAAAAGTCTAATAATAATTGGGCCTATATAATTAGATAATAATTAATGAGGCTTTGAAATATAATCTCAATAAAATGTTCAATTAATATAGATCATTTACTAAACCAATTAATATCATTTTACTTTTCTAAACATTATCTTATCCTTCTAATTATTATCAAATAGTTGATTACTATTATTACATTTGGCAATATTTATTAAACATTGCATGCATATGTTAAACAAAATATATTTAATAGCTATTATTATTAGCTTCGATCATATACACATGTGACTGTTAATATCCCCCACTTTTTCATATATGTATACAATGCTTTTGAAATGAAATGAATCTATTTATGTTACCTAAAATGTGAAAATAAGACTGAAACTATAATACATTTGTTTTCAACTTAAGTTAGGCTATATGAATTCAAATCATCATTTAGTAAAATGTTATACTGCATATTTTTGATGTTTTAGATATTTTTAAATACTTTTTTATATATATTGTAATTACGTTCCAGTATTTTTTAAGTGACTTAACCAAATCACATACGTACGCGACATAAGTAACCGGTAGGTAACTCATAATATTTTTGTTTGTGTTTATATTTGTTAAATAATATCTATTTCAGAATTAAAAAATTATTATAAAGGAAAAGGCCTAATGTACACATCGTATATCATAATTATGTATTTAAGTATGATATAGAATGAATTATTTTTTAATTATATTTCTTTTTCAATTATTTTTTAATTACGTTTGTCAAAATATTAAACGACCTATTGAACGAAAAGTTCAACATCATTAGCAACATCATTAGCATCATAAGGCACGGAATAATATTATTTCTAATTGATTTATTTATTTAAATAATGATGACGCAACTCATCAGATTAAATATGAAATTGACATTAGCAGTCCATATGTACACACAGAAAAATATTCTATTGCTAAGAAAAGTTACTCAATTTACTTTCTTCCTCTCAAATAACGGTTATTTTAACAAAGAATATTTTTTTGAAAATAATTTTAAAATATACTTATTACAAATTTTAGAAAAACTTATTGTTATGTACTTAAAAGAAGAATTTATTTTTTGAAGAATATAAAATTGATCAAAGAAGCCACTTCTATAGTTAATACTTCTATACTTAATAAGCAAATCGAATTCGTTTTAATTTAACAAAATCTTTATTGAAATATTAAACTTACTAAAATTTAGAATATATTTTGAATAAATTTGATGCTTGTGATGAATTTATAACAGATTTGCGGATATATGAACTTTTGAAATACTTGAAACAAGTAATTATTACTTGCGTACAATGTGTATATGATCGAAGACTACCAGATTTGTTTTTCAGTAAATCTAAAGCGACTACACGGATATTTTTAAATTGTAATAATATGATACAACTATACGCTAAGCCAGAGAATTGCTTGGGTGCGAAGAGGTCTTTAAGCTTAATAGCTCTATTATTCAAAATTTGCTCGCGCGAAGTCGTTCTCGCTTGGAATGCTTCTCGACAAATATGAGAAATGCATAATCTAAATGTCAGATAAACTTGACGCGGTTATGCGAGCAAAGTGTAATTAATTCACGAAACTTTTCCTTGTTTGACGGGCATTTACGCGCGGTTGAAAGACCGTGTCAACTTCCTGTGGAAGCGACCGGGAAAAGTCAAATCTAGATCGCGCATGTACATAATTCTCACTCTTTGTAAGTACGTTCCGTCGGAGCGTTAAAAAATATGACTCGTTCTTCCTCCTCGTCTCTCTTTGGGATTATGTATTATTATAGATTCTCTGCAACTCGGCTGGAACAGTATAATTTCAAAGAACCGATTCTGGAGCGTAAGAATTCATTATCCGTGATCCGTATAATAGAAGAGAGATTCGCCGGCTCGTTCAACTGTCGCGCTGAATAAAACTCAGGCGGAAATAAGAAAAAGGCAAGAGCGACGCGCTGTCGTATTAAGCTTCGTTAATATATAGTTCGTTTCACACCGTTCAATAATATATGAGATATGGGACATAAAACATTCCATTATGCAACGTGTTCCGGTCGTTTTACGCGCTTCATTCAAGTCGAGTTCAAAAATTTCATGAAAATCGAAAAACATCGCAAAATTTTATCCCATTTATACATTGTCGCATATTCGCGTTTTTCTTGTCTCGTCCAGTGTCACTTTGTTAAGTATGATAAATGATGCAATTTATCATGTTGAATATATGCTCACAGCTGCAATCCCAAAAAAACGAAATGAAATGAAAATTTGACAATTCACGAGAGATGTGAATTTATAATAATGTACTTACACGTTTTTGACAACTTGTTTATGTTACTGTTAAACAATTTTTGTAATTCTCTTTTATAACAACGAAAGAATAGAGAAAGATATCAAGATTTATTATTATGTGAAAAAAAGTTATAGTTTTTTTTATTTTATATATTTAAATTGCCGGTTTAAAAGGATTATAAAAGGAACCATAAAAACCCTTTTTCTTTTATATGCGTATGTATATAAAAATTATATTTCAAATATTTTAAAATAAACTCTCTTTCATAAGCTCTCTCTCTAGAAAAAACTGCATACTAATATTGGATATTCGCACTTTTTATGAGAATTTCACAGAAGCTTCCTGGGAAATTTATATTCGTATATCTGACATCACAGATGTGTCATCGCTTTCAATGCGCCTTTTTGCTCGTGATTTCTCGGGCCAGAATACAAGAACATCCCCGAAGGACCCGAAAATACGTGCCGGTAGAGTGCTCATACGGAGTACATGGTGGGTTGATGATAGCAGCCGCGAGAGTTAGAATGGCAACGTGTCGACGAGAAAGGTTTCGGTGTTCGAGGGACCGGTTCTTGGTCGAAACCAACATTTCCGTGGGCCCATCCTGACAGTAAAGTTAGGTGCCGGTGAGACACGGCGGGACAGTAAATGAAATTAGTTTGCGTTGCGCGCTTCTGTACATACGACTATACATACACGAGGTCGTGGATCCTGTTGCGAGAATAACGTCCCTCTGCGATCTGCCCGGCAACTATGCTGCCGACGCTAAATATTTTGCCGTCTGCAACACATTAAAATACTAATTAACGCCTTTCTATTCTATAAGAAATAGTGAAAATAAAATTTCTAAACGAGAGAGAGAATTAAAATCTTTCGTTTATTGTATCTCTCGAATTGATTTCTGTCATTCCTATTGGCTTTATATTTTCTCCATTTTCTCTTTTACGTTTTTTTTTTAATATTTCAATATTTTGATGCTCGTATGAGCCACATTTGAATACATCCCAGACGATCGTGCTTAAATATTATTTTTCCCTCTTTCTCTCTTGTTCGCTTTCACGCGAAATTCTCTGTGAACCACAATCGTAAACACGCTACATATAAAGCTACAGTACCATCGCATTCGTTTCCCCAATATAGTAGTCTGCAATGGTGGACGAGCAAGAATTATTGCTATCTGGCTTAATTTAATCTTTCATTTAATTAATCACCTGACGTCTATCCGACTTTCTCTATCCCCTATAATTTAACGCGTCACTGATGGTCTCACACTTTTAGATATTGTCGACTCCGATCAACGTTGCAATGTCCTGGTAGAAATTTTTATTAAAAATTTTTGTTTAACATAAATTAATTTATCTTTCACAATAAAAAAATAAATTATTTTATTTTAAATTTAATGAAAGCAAAGACTCCACAAATTTAAAATAATAAAAAGTAATAAATGATATGAGAGTCAACACAGTTAATAAGTGCGATTACCATATATTTATTTATTCCATAAATCTTGATGTAATTTCGATGAGCGCAACTATAATATAATAGAATTTTTTTTGTTTCGACTCCTCTTTGAGTCATCTTCAGAATTAATTATCTATTGTTAGATGGTTAGATCACAAATTCTTGTTCCGTAATCAAATATTTTCATGTAATGCATGGGTTTCCCAACAGTTGACAAACTATTGTAATCACAACATAAACGCCACAATCCATTACACAATTAAAATTACATAGATAACAAAAATTGTTTCGTAGCAGACAGTTAGCATACTGATAAAATAAAGATAAATTTAGAGAATATACGTAAAGTATATGTCTTGATACAAAGTTTTTTAAGTAAAGTTTATATTACATTTAAAAACATTACGGAATAAGAATTTGTAATCTAACAATGGATAATTAATTTTGACTCAAAGAGGAGTCGAAATATCAACATTCTATTATATTATGGTTGCGAAATTATATCAAGATTTATAGAATGAACTAAATAAATATAAGATAATTGCACTATTAACTGTGTTGACTTCCACAACTTTTCTTATTTTTTATTATTTTATTTTATTCTCTTAACATTATGTAAATATAGAATCTTTTTTTTAATTACATCTATGTTTTTGGAATTATTGAAATTTATATACAAATGCGATATTATATAACTTGTCAAACTAGTATCGAACATTTTACGGAAATGGAGCATTGAAAATTTCTCACCAATATCTTCTTAACTGAAATGCATGCATGTATACATTTTTGGACGTTGGTAAAGTAGCGATATAACAATGATTCAAATTAATCGTTAATCGAATTATTTGCGGACGGTATCCAGGCTGAAGGTAACGTGACAATGAATTTATAGCGCTTAACATCACGTTTAATTCATTAAATTACAGTAGGACCCTTGACGGCGTAACGATCATCGAATGAAGGGGAACTACACGGTGGAAAATAACGTTTTACGCAGTGTCAAATTACATTAAATTTTCGGGAGCGTAATTAAACCTCCGGTTACGACGACGATAGTAATGCACAAAGCGTGGCCATAGTTGACCGGCGTTAAATCGAATTTTCCACGCCGTCGAATCAACGTTATGTTTACGATCTATCTTAATTTATTCCCATTGTAAGTTTAACCTGACTTAATCTGATAAAGGACACATTACTCGTTTGAACATATTGACTCTCTTGTGTTTTCATTTTCTCAACGTTGTGATGATCCATCACAAACGCTGATTTTTTTTACGTGTGACACGAAATTAAAATAAATGAAGATATGTTATCGCAGTAGATAATGAAATACGCTTGATGTGATCTTAAAATATTGTATGTGTACGTATATTGTTTTGTGTTCAAGTTCTGGCGCATATCCAAACAGAGAGGCGAAAATATTGTACAAAAAAACTTGAATTTTTTTAGTGTCATTTCTAAAAATTATAAAAATTTGTTACTGAAAAACTTTTACTGAAAAATTGATGCTTGATTTTCTTCAGGTAAATACGAATAACTTCATCATTTTTACTAAAATTGTGAAAGCACATCCTTTCACGGAATGGTCAGTTTTGATATAGTATCTAAAAATTTAACTAAATATAAATTTGAAAATAAATTTTGTTAGACCATCAAAATAATTATACTTATTTTTAATATTATTTTAGCAACTAGTTGGAACGTTCAAATGGAACGTTGCTAAAATGTCAAAGTTTATTTGCTGCATTATTCATTATATTTTATATGAGAATTTTAACAGTTCAACAAAATTATTTTAGATTTGTATCTAATTTTAGATTTCAGCAAAAGCATACTTTCTCTGTTGCTTCTATCTGAAAACCATAATAGATATCTTGTTAATTAATTAAATTATTAATGATTATGAAAAGATATCTTATCTCACGAAATACTTTCATATTCTTTATTTTTCATTTTTTTGTACTACTTTGTGTAATTAAAATTTAATATGTATGAAAATATAAAATAAGATGTATTTAATTAATGTTGGATAAGCATTAATTTCCATTTTGTACAGTTTCGTACCGTTTTCACATATACGAGCACAGTAACAGATAGTATTGAACTTATTTTACATAACGGATATGTTCGCATTGACAAAAAGAGCATTCACCGTATTAACATCGTGTTAAATGATGAATTGCTAGTACTATATTGTACCGATGCATTTCGGTTGATTGCGCCGCAAATAAAGAAATAGTTAATCGCTTACATAGAGTTAACAGCCGTATCAAATCCATTGACCAAAGTAATGTCTCGTACAATTAATCATTGTTTGTCGACTGCTTTACACTGTGTTATGTATTGTCAGTTTCCGAGCACTGCTAAAAAAATAACTGAATGCTTGTAAGAGTATTTGCGTGTCCACATATACATAAAAAAACTTAAATTTTATGCAGCTTGCTTATTAAGCCCGTCAGTAAAGGATAAAACAAAGTACCAGCGATTATAAAAGATACAGTTTCTACAATATATAAACAATATTTAATTTAATACATGACACAATCCCTTAATTATTATTCTGAATTATTGCATTCCGCAACTTGGCCAATTGCCATTTATCATCGCATTAAAATTACGCGAGTCATGCATATAGAAATTTTAATCAGTGACGTTAATCTCATTACTTAAGCTGGTACGCAAGCTTAACTTTACTCACAAACGCAAAAATAACGCTAGTCGTTGTTTAACCTTCTAAAACTTGTGGAATTAACACAAAATTAAAAATTATTTACAGTATAATAATTGAAATAAAGGCGCAGCTTTTAGTACAATGTAAAAACTATTTAAAAACATAAATATTCAAGTTTAAATTTACATTGGATCATGCTAATTTTTTTAAGCTGATCCCAAGATTCTCGGTAACTGTTTTCTATTTTCATTTCGCATTTCCGTATCGGATTAATTGTAAGAATTCTTTCACAAAAGCTCTTACGTTGCTGGGTGCAGGCAGTGGACGCTCAACATCGCGAATAAACGAGCGATCACCTACCGGTGTTCAACCGGCTGGGGAGAACGAAAGCGACAAATTGCACGAACTTTTTCGATTAAAGTCTCGCTTGCTCGGCGCGATTCAAAACCTTTCTCGGTCAAGTTTCCACTCTCAGCGACACGCAATCCGGTATAAATAAGGACGTTCCTTCGCGAAAGGATAGCGAAGCTGGAGAAACAGCTGTAAAAGGGAAAGCTTTGTCTCTCTGCTGAATTTCACATTAACAATGATAGAACGTAAAGAGAACGACCATTGAACAATTGCGACATGTAAAGTTACGTCATTGCCAAACTACAACGAGAGAAAGTGAGAGAAAAATGTTTTGCTGCGGAAAATCGTGGACAGTCACATTCCAATTAAGTAAGTAGTTGCAGCAGCGTGAATTGAATCCTTAATAGGATCTATTTGACAAGATTAACAATTTAAATTATTCTTTGTAGTGGTTTTTATCCCTCTCTTATCCTTTTTTGCTTCCTCTATTCTTGCTATCCTTTTACCCTCAAAAGTCGTCACAGCAAAATACCATGAAAGATATCAGGCGGTCTTGCGCAAGAAAAGTCACGTTAAATTCGGCACAATTTGATTATCCATTAAAATAAAACTAATAAAGAGAGACCAGTTATCAAATAATATTAGAATACTTTATATTATTCTCATAGGACACATGGCGTGGCGATAATATGTTCAAGGCGATATCGCCACAAAAGCGCACGCTTTTGTTCCGTGCGGTCACGTCTGTCGTGTACAGAACGCAAAAAGGAAATGCTAAAAATTTCCGCTGTAAAATATTTACCGGACAAATGTTTGCCGCTCTAGCTGTCAAGTAACGTTTAAAAGCGCGAACTGGAAGTCATATAGGATACAGCTTCAACGCGATCGTCGTCAGAGCCATAGAATTGTCAACAAATTCGTTATAACTTTTATAATCATACTGCTTTTTTAATTTTCGACTCTCCCTCTCTCTCTCTTCTACTCNTNCANCTNTCTNTCTNTNTNTATATACTACTACTACTACTACTACTACTTACTTACTTACTTACTTACTTACTTACTTACTTACTTACTTAC
>NW_012130117.1:1608229-1610905 GCF_000143395.1 Atta cephalotes | reverse complement strand
CCGTACGAAGACCGACTAAGTAAAGTTAAGTTTACTAACTAACTTAACTTACTTAATTTAACTTTAATTACTACTACTTACTTCTTTACTTTTACTTTACTCTCCTCCTCTCTCTCTCTCTCTCTCTCTCTCTCTCTCTCTCTTTCTCTCTCTCATATTTTTTTTATTTTATCAAATACCGTTTTTATTACATCTAGCTTTGATATTTTAAAAAGATATAAAATCGTAATCATGTTACAAACTATTAACTGTGTCGTCATCTCTCAATATTTACTGCTCTGCTGGAACACTCCGAATCGCCACTTGCACCTTGTACTCGCACAAAATGCTCGCTCGAATAGTCCCCTTTTTCCGCTAGTTTCTCACAAAAATAGGAACGTCAAGTACGAGAGCAATTTTCCGCAAGACGTCTCTGCAGCATGCAGTTTCACGCGGAAACTTTTCTCCCTCGAGAAAAGGAGAAAAGGTATATTTCTGTCTGCAATTAGTGCACTTTAACGAAGTCATTGTCTCGTTGCATTCTTCGCACTTCTTTTCAACTTGAATGCGATTTTACGAAAAGGACAGGCCTCGTTATAAAAAACTGTTGTATTCGATGATTTATTAATGTACAAGTGATGGACACCGTTTTATGACATCGATAAATCATACAAGATAAATCAAAAGGAATAATGAAATTACATTGATACAAAGCATGAAATAGGATATTAAGTACTTTGTAAATTGTTTCAAATTTTGTGATCTATTTTTGATTTCAACAACACAAACAGAAAAATTGTTTATCTCTACAAATTTTCTTAAGCTCTTACGATACTGTATCATAATAACGTTTCCCCCGTGTTTAAAAAAGCAAATTTGCAAATTTGCACGGAGGTTGAAATATTCAATTTCACGCAAAAAAGAACAAGCGTTAATAGGTATGAAGTGCGTTATCAAGATAGATCGATAGTTCTGCACAAATATTTATTCGGTAAAACTTAATATTCTGTTGTTTGCACAGAGTATGTACACACCACTCTCGCGAGAACCGATAATTTTGGCTCAATTTGCGATTAACTTATCTTCTGCCGCGAAAAAAGTTCGCATAAAATCGTGCGAATGAAGAGCGGCCATGCCAGATGAGAGCAGAGATAAAAAGGAATCGGGGAAAGAAGAAAAACGACTTGAGTGGTGATGGAGAATCAGCGATTAGTTAGGACAAAGAAGCAAGATGCAAGGGCAGTAGAACTGGCAAAATTGAAGAGTTCTCGTTAACCTAAGGAGATGTTCTCTTCTTTTGCACTACAGCGAACGATTCACGACTTTGCGTTGATCATTTTTCTCGAGAAATTTTTAATGTTTCCGAAATGCGTGTCATCGTGATTGACACATTTTTTATCTTGAATGTATACTTCTTAGCCATTCAATTAATAGCTTTTTGTAGCAAACATTTTCTATAATTATTATAGATATTTCGATAAAAAGATTTGTGAATTAAAAATTTCGAACGTACAGATTTAATAATACTGTAAAAAAGATTACATGTAAAATTACAATACTTGTACTGAATAATTTTGGAACCTATTATTAAAATATTTTAATAAAATTATTAAAATATTATTAAAGGTTTACACATTTACACACGTAAAGTCACAACTTATCAATAAAATATTATTCTACTTTATAATAGGTAATATTCTTCTTTATACATAGTATTAAACAATTTGCAAAAATAACTTTACAATTGAAGTTAAATTTATAGAAATATTTACGCATTAATTCGCCAACGAAGTACATACAATTTTTCTTAAATTATGTTATTGATATGTATAATACAAAAATAAAAATGCAAATATAACATGTGTAATATACTATCAGTATATTATATAATATAAAATCTTTATATATGCACATAAAAATTATATAATATACTATTGTAATTTTTCGTCTAAAATAAAGAGATATTTACACAATTAACGATAAAAATATTAATTTTTTAAGAACAATTTTATATTATTTTTATATAATATTATTTTTATATTGTTTTTATGTATTATTTTATATTATTTTATATTATCTATATTTTTACTGTTGTAAATTTTACACATATTATTTATATAATTTTATATACTTTTTTACAGAAGTTGTGCGTACAGAAGTTGAATACAAATATTTATATTGTAATACTTTCAGCTACATCGTCAAGCGAAAAAAAAATGTTTAATATTTGTAACAATAATTATATGCTAATATAAATATGGTTAGCAACTCTATTTTCTAGTTAATTACTGCTACAATGTTAGTACATGCATAGTTGACCAAGTGTTATAAATTACAGTTAAATTACAATAATTGCAAAACCATTTCTTTTTCTCAAGTAATACAAAATATGTACAGTGCACAAAATATTCTTGGCACGATTTTGGGGCATTGAAATTTCAACGCCGTGTCTATCTGTTATAGCGTGAAAACGGACTTGATGGAAGAGGGGGCCAATTCGACTCTCAGCATAGCTAAAGTCGGACCTTCGGATAGCGGAAATTACACCTGCCAGCTTACCACCATGCCAGACCAACCCGCCACAGTTCACGTTCATGTTTTGAACGGTGAGAATAATTTATTTCTCGATATTTTTCGATTGCTTTTTTATGCAATTTCACTTTTATCATCGTAGCGTATGAAATGTTGTCATCTAAT
>NW_012130117.1:1604563-1606650 GCF_000143395.1 Atta cephalotes | reverse complement strand
AATCGAACAAAATATTGAATAGAATAAATTTGAATAAATATAGAAATTTATTATTTCTATATTTTCTATATATCTATATTATCTCTATATTTCTATATTATCTAAATATAGAAAACATAGAAATTTTCAAATTGTATATAAACAATTGAGGGGAGTTGCATAATATTTAATTAAAATATAAAACATTCACTGATAACATATAAAACATTCATTGACGTACATATTAACAGTAATATCAGATACAAAATATATGTCGTTACACTAAAAATAAACTGTCTAACTTGTCCGCTGAATTTTCATATGAAGAAAATTTGAAAATCAAATTAAATAGGATCGAGATAATTTTAATCATAATAATTATTAATATATCAAATAAGATACTTTTTCAGTTTTATTGAAACAATATCTATGCATGTTGATAAAGATGAATATTCATAAAAAGACTTGAAATTTTTTTTGAAAAATATAGAACAAAACTTTCTAATGTAAAAACTTGAAGTTAAGAGGATACTCTAAAAACAGCGACCGCAAATAAATTACTTTCTTCCTACAGCTTTAACACATTATTCATGAAACCACACCTCGCATTTTTGGCGGTGTTTCCCGTAGCTAACAAGCATATGCGAAATCCGAACTTTCCAAAATGCCTCGTTATCCAGATTGCACTATTATATCCTATGTAATAATCAATCGCAAATAATATTTTTAACAAGTCTGCTTATTATACGATATTTTGTAAACGCAACAAAAAAATTATGACTTAACAGTGTTCTTTATTATTCATTCCATTTTTTTGTTTTTTTTAATAATTTTTTAATTTATAAATTTTCTATTAATTTTGCAGCTTTCTATCGTGAAATTTATTTCACAGAAGCATATACTTCAAAACGCCTGTAAAAATCAATTTACTTACGCAAGGCATACGTAACATTTTATATTTCACAAATACGTTTGTAGAATTCAGATTACTATAAATTAAGAGCACGTCGTGTAACTAAACATACATGTTTATACTGAAACACATGAAATGTTTATTTTCGTTTCTTTGATGACGCTGTTCGAACGGTCGAATGTTCAATTAAACGGTATTTAAATAGTACAGGAATTCTAGTGTACTATCTTTGTGTGTTTTGTTTAATTTGGGGTTGAAATTTGTCTCGAAAAATTTCATCGTCAAAATTTAATCGTCAAAATTTAATCTAGTTTTGGAATAGCCTGTGAAAATTTGTCTCAAACAATTTTGCTAGTTAGCATTATACGAAACAGTCTGATAATAGTTAGAAGGGAATTGTGCTACAAGTCTTAAGTAATTGACGAATTCACAACATTCACCGATGCGCGGTATTCGCGCTTGCTCCTATTACAAAAGCCAAAACGTTTGCTTATAACTCAGTATAACTCTCTCTGTGTAATAGTTGCAGACTCGGCTATTTATTACCGAAGTACACGCTTTTGAAGTATTTAATATTTATCTTGAACTGCGCTCGCAGATGCGCCTAAAAGTCCTCTTGATGTTTGACTCCTACGAGAAAGTTCGCATGTCGGAACTTGTTATAAAGGATCTTCTTAAAACGCTTTCGTGCAGGAACGACGAAACTAAGTATCGCAAGTTGAGTTTTCTGACTATACAGACAAACTTTGTACAAATGCTTTGATGTTGCGACTTACGCATTATGGTTTCCAAGTTAATCTCTGTCTATCAAACTCGTATGACATTTCCCAAGACAAAAAGAAAACTCTTGTAAAAAATCCTATAACTTTTTTATTTTATTATATGTTTGTTACTTATTATAACTTTTCTTATAATTTTTACAAAAATCTAATACTAAAAAACAATATTTAATTATATTGAACAGTGCTTTTAATACTTAAGGACGTTCTCCGAAAAAATCCATTTTCTTTAAATTTTTTTGAAACTTATAAAATAAGCTTGATTTAGTGTCCTGAACATATATGCTTTAAAACTCAATACCCGGAGCGGGATTAAAAATCGAAATATTCCACTTTAAAAGTTGAAGCGTTTTAAAAAAATATATATATATATATTGTATATATATATATATATATATATATATATACACACACAC
>NW_012130117.1:1595592-1604404 GCF_000143395.1 Atta cephalotes | reverse complement strand
CTATAAAAAAGTTTTTTTTAATAATTTTTTTGAAACAATGAGATATAAAACTTGATGTCACAAGGAATAATATTTGTCTGAATGTGGCTTCCGATATTCGTTTTTAAGAAATCATTAAGCAAAGTAAATAACACAGTAAGTAAAGTCACTATTTTTTCGACCGGCGGCAGTAGCGAAGACGGGAAGCATTTTATATTATATAAAAAAAACTTGTATAAACGCATTAACACTTATGGAATATCTTATACTATATAAAAGTGAAATAAATTTTCATAAAAATTTGCACAATGGTTAGCACTAAATGCGCTCATTAGGTTGAGCTGTAGGAGAACGTCCTTAAAATAAATAATTAATTACAATTTTTCAGTATTAAATTGATTGATATTATATTTAAAGTATTAAAATTTAGAATATTAAAAGCATTGTTGTTCAAAATAAATAATTAATTACTATATTTCGATATCAAATTAGCTAGTATTAGAATTAGCTAGTATTTTGTAAAAGTAGTCTATCAAAGAAGTATCATTTTATTTGGGATGCTATTACTTATTATATTCTTGTTACGAAACCTCCATAATAAATAGAATAATTTTCTCGTTTCTTTTCAACAGAAGAATTAGAAATAAAGATATGTATCATAGTAGAGACATTTCTATTTCATAAAGATAACACAGAATTTCGACATGACACGATATCGATGACGAGGAGACTCACTTCGCACAGCAAAAATAATTCGTTCATAAATTCAAACATCTTTCAGCATATACGATTGTCTGCAACTTCACTTGGAATCAAATGCCGGGGAATTCATGATCCCACAGAAATCTCATATTACAACATGACTCACGCAAATGTCATTTCGATTATCCTGCGTGGAATTTAATACAGACTCGACACATCTCAATTGGAATTAAATTGTACAAGATGTTTTGAGTGCTTTCTAGCAAGAGACACAGATAACACAGTGTAACAGTGAATTATTATCCTTGTTTGCCAATGTTAAACAAAGATGACATGATCATTATGTCACACATCGCTTACTGGAAAACACTATTTGATATTTGCATTATGTAGCTCCGGCTCATTACAAGCTGATATTCACTCAAACGCGTTAAATTCGATCGAAGCTTACACTGTCTGATAAAAAATCGTTCACATTGAAGATCTTACTGCAACAGTAATAGAGACTAATCCACAATGTAGTTAAACATGTGATAAAGCGAAATTGATAAAGCCCTTTATTCATTTTCTGCGCCTTTATAAAATGAGATTCGTCCATTGTTGTTGTATTTAAAATCTTTAAAGGGCTTCCTGCAATGGCAAACTAACTTACATTTTGTAAAAACGAAGAAAATAAATTCTAAAGTTAAGTGATGGAAAGTATGTTTTAAAGTAATGGAAAGTACATTTATTTACATATTGTTACAAGAACTCTTTCATATTTTGATACATTTTCAAAAATTGTTCAAAAATGTTTATTACAGATTGCAAATCGAATAAGAAATATTACGAAAAGAATAATATTATGAAAAGAATAAAATTTCTCTGATCAGATTTTTATATTATAGTGATAAAAAAAATATGAATCATTTTATTGCATAAATATAATAACAATAATAGTGAATTTAACTTCCGGAATGAACAGAGGATATAATTCATACATAATATCGACAAGAATAAATCAACAGAAATAAATCTATTTTCGGTCAAAGCGAATCTTAGTAATTAAATATTTTAAAGTGAATTTATGTACATATCCAATTCTATAAACCTCACGCCGAAATCTTTTTCGGTTTTGTGAAACTCAATTATAAACAAAACTAGAATAGTAATATTACATATTAAACTGACAATGTAATAATTTTGATGCTAATAAGTATCTTACCATTAGAAGGACATTCATAATTCGATGCTAATCTATATATAAGCATCTTAAAAACTGTGAATAATTTAATTTATTGCGAGAAATACTATTTTAGCTTGGATTCAAATCTCTCGAATCTCCTGATCATTGTGACAAATACTGTCACAGCTTTTTAAGAGTATGTTTTAATTAGCATTAAATAAGTTCTATTATAAATTCTTCTAAGATGCTCATTAACATCAAAATTATTAAATTGTTAATATGTAATATGTCACTCTGATTCTATTTATGATTGCGTTTTAAGCCCGAAAAAGATTTTAACTCAAGATTTGCAGAAATTAAATATGTACATATATAAATTCACTCTGAAATATTTAAACATTAAGATCGATGTTTATAATTTGTTTTTATTTCAAGATCGTCTTAAATAATGTCTTAAGATACTATGAATATCGCCCACTTCGATCGAAAATTTATTTCTCTTAATTGACAAATAGAGAACTCTGTCACTTATCTTTTCTACACCAATATCAGCTATCACATCTTCAATTACATTGTAGAATAGCTCATTGTTGCAGTAATCTTTTATTGTCTTCTATTAATTATGAGAAATCTTGGATATTACGGTAGTTCAAACTAAAATATTAAATATGTACACTTTAATATTTGTATTAAGCTGGCACACACGTTCAAGTAAATTTGCAAATTGTGGCCGGTCTAAATTTGTCAAGTAATCCTTGCGCAAGCATACTTGACAAGTTTACTTGAACGTGTGAGGAAGGCCTTAGTTCTTAAATATTTGCATTATAATTTTTGTTTTAATCATACACATTATTATGCGTTATAATTTTTATTTTTATTTTTACAAAATGTCCGAAAAATATAAATAGTACATTATTATTATACCTATAATTTATTCATTAAATTTTAATTAAATGGGGGGCCCTACTAACCAAACGTAAGAATTCTCGCTTTCGAAAAAAGAGCTCTGCGAGCATTTCCTTGTGAGTGTTTTTAACGCTGTTTCAGGAGAAAGTTTAGCCGAGTTACATCATAGCGGTGCACGGCTCGTTCGAGCGGATGCCACTAGCTCATCACTATTCTTCCTGGCTGCTGTTCTAGCCCGATCAGGTCAGGTGCTCAGATGAAGGCTCGAATAGCTTTCTTGGGTATCACGAAAACTGCCCGGGTTGGTGAGAGAGCACTTCGTGGCGATGACAAAGGGACAGTGCTCCTCAACGATGAACGAAACGTTATCATCTATGCACCGCACGAACTTTTCTATTATCGTGACGAGAGTGGACATGAGGGCCAAAGCGGGAGTGTGTTACGTTATTATATTACGTTGACGTTAAAAGACGTAAGCGAAGAGACAGAGGCGGTTGGCTGCGTTGTTTTGAAACGTTATTCTAAACGCGATATGGATCGCTTGGCATTCGCGAGATTCATGTCAGAGCGTTTCTGTATCGCAAAATAATACCTTCGTCAATTCTCAGCACAATTTTATTCAAGCGTTTATACATGGGATTACATTTTCCACGCAGGATAGACGCCTCAGTGAACGGTCGGTTTTAATCTCTTTAGCTAATTAATTCGTCCGAGAACTCACAATATTATTACTCATTTATAAGAGGATTTAATTATTATTTGTTAAAATGTGATAAGTCGTTTACTAATGTGCCTGTCTCATTTTTAGCTCGGCTCGATCGAATTTCACTTCGCAAAATTCCATTAGGCTTGAATATTTCTGTGCGACACCCAACAAGACGCGCTCGTACCGACTAAATTACCGCAAGTGTAGCATGCTGCTTACCAAATGCGAAGCAAATTATTCGGTCATTGTGAAATGATACTGCGATGCTGTTAACATCGATCGTGCTGTTTGGTGCGCATTTGATTACTCGATATTAGCATTGGTAAGTTATCGTAGCGCAGTCGTTCTCACAGCTAGAAATGACCAAAACTATAGTAAAATCATAAATCTGCGTATAATCGAATAACCAATAACCCGCAATAAAGGCTCAGAGCACAAACTGCTAATCGAGTCATTGGAGTGGCTGCCATCGCGTATCACTATGGCTGTGATAATCGAGACAAATTGCGCTGTTCAATTCGGCCTCCATCCATCACTATTCATACTATTATATTACGAAATTCTCGGCATCCAGCGGAGCGTTTTTTTTTTTTTTAACGTTGGAACGAGTGTGAGGATTCACACGGGACTCGCAAATTTTTCAATTAACGGGATCACGAGCTTTCATCGTTTTATCGAATATTATTTTATTATTGATAATTAAAAGGCATCTCATCGACAACATTGGTTATCGGTCTATCGGAGACTGTTGCCTATTGATAGGATTTGTTGAATATTTCGAGATTATTTTGATTATTATAATGAATTATCATTGTTAATTATAATAATAATATGATATGGATGCATATATATATTATACGCGCTGTAAATTAAATTAATCTACAATAACTTTTAATAAAATATATTAAAGAGAGAATGATTAAAGCAGACAGTGCATCGACTTCGTCTGCTTACCTTAATATCGGTGCCCGTTCTTTGTGACAGGGTGTTAACATATTGTATATTTATATAAATTATAAAGTCGTCAAGATACATATTCAGATGCTATGTTTTTTATTATATATGGAGACAAATACGTTTTATAATTTCACAATTTTCGTGTCTTGTAATTATATTATCTCAACAGAAAAATTTAAAATATGACTTACGTAAACATCATCTGAATATGTGTTGTACAGTGATGAAGGTACGCTTGTCTTTCATGCAGCCAACCAAATCTTTATGCTATGAAAGTGTGTCTGCTGTGTACATGTAAGAAAGAAAGAGAGAGAGAGAGAGAAATTGCGCGCTATAATATATAAATTTAAGTCGAACGTAACGTTTTATCGTGAGGAAAACGAAATCACGTAATATACAATATGCGTTTTATAAGAACTGGCCTTTTCTCTTTGTAGCCTCACAGTGCTAATTTCAGAAGTTTAATCTGAATGATAATCGAAACGTAATCTTTCAGGTAAGTAATACATTCTAAATAAAATTTACTTTAAAAGGCATATACATGATGACATAAAAATTTGTATGACAAAGTTTTGTATATTTATTAAATTATTACAAGGAGAAGGGAAGAGAGTAACAAGCTAACATTATTAACACTAAAAATTTTGATATCAATTGACAATTGACAATCAGCTTGCCACGGAGTAGTATAACATATATTTATAAAAAATTCTTAACTATTAGTTATACTTTTATTATCCTTTGTAGATGCCGTTTGATCTCGTTTTATTTTATAAATTATTCCCTCAATTTTTATAAAACTTGGTCTATAGAGAAAGTTTTTATAATTAATGCTTTATTCGAATCTGAGATCAAAAATAAAAAAAATTTTTAATGCTACACTTAATGACGGACAAAATTTCAAAAAAAATAATTTGATTATCATAAAAGTCGATTTAAGGAATTTTTAATTGCGAAATATACATATGACAAATTTCTAGTTTTGATTATTAGTGCTCCGTAAACAATTAATACTGATCAGTTAATATTGAATAGTTACTGATTTTCAAACTGACTTTCACACACTTAAGAATTCTGTGACACTAGATTCTCTCTCATGGAGCTTACTATCCTATTAAAATTTGATATTCATTTCATGCCACATTCAAACTCAGAAGTACCAAGAACCTCCTAAATCCGAGTTTCACAATAATTAGTATTATTTTTATATTATTCATTTTTATATTTTTATTCACAATAATTATATTACAAGTATTATTTTAATATTTCTTTTTTAATTTGAAAAATTCTGATCAGAATCGAATTCAACTCCAAAGAAGTTACTTTAAAAAGTAAAATCATCCATAAGCTTGTTAGAAATCTCTGATTCTTAAAGAGATAAATAGAAATAAAAGAACTTGCACCAAAAAAGATTGACCGAACTGAAAACTAATCTATTGCCTAAGAAAATGTATCTGTGGAAAGATGTGCATCATTGATGCATTTTCAAAGCATCTTAAAGATTGGGTGAATTCAAGTCAACAAAGCGACTAGGTCTGCTCACAAGCTGAGCAATTAAATATAATTAGTTGGATCCACAGGTAAGAACCAATCATTCATGCTTCACTCGGCAAGCATGCCTAGCCACTTTGCCGACTTTTCGGATTCGTTTATTGCATCAAAGTTAAAAGTGGATATTTCGAATGTCAATTATAATTTTTTGTATTTAATAAAATATAATCAAATTAATCTAATTTAATCTAATTAATTTAATTAATTAAATGTAATATTTATTAATATAATTAATCTAATTTAAAAATATTCAAATATAACAGTCCACACACACACAGTTTTTTTTTATAAATGTGCATTACTAATGATTTGATAAACACAAAACTATGTGCCCAAACTTTTTTGTCATCCTATTATAATAAAAGTTACAATAGCAAACAGCTTGAAAACAGCTTGAAATGACATAAAAATACTTCAAATACCATTTTCTGCGAATTTCAGATTACATTCCCTTTTACATAACATTTGTTTGATCATGTTAAAGGATTGTCACGCTTTGACTTATTTGAATCGGAAAAAGTATCGGATTTGACAATGTATATACATTACGCTACACAAATGTAGGGTAGGTCGAAATATAGGGTCGTTGACGCAAAATCGTGCGCAAAGTTTTGTAAATCGAGCATAGCGAATTAGAATTCCGCACGTACAGCTGACGTTGACGACATCGTCTCTTCCGTAGTTTGTGTCGCGTGTCTCGTTCAAACGAGGCATTTCCTCTCTCACTCAGAGGTTACTCGATTTGCAGCTACAACGCGACCCAGAATATATATGCGAGATTTTCATTGATTAGAAAACGAAGAAATGTCTGAACTAGTCCTAGTTTGCAAATCTTTATTAAAATTCTCGAGTAAAAATTATTTCTAAAACACTTGAAGCTTCTCAAATTATAGTACATACATATAGCGTATATATTTAGTTTTTAAAGAACGGGAATTTTTATTTTCAAAATCTTATAACTTTTCCTTGATTTAAATTTTTAGATTGATTATAATTCATTATATGTCATTATATCCTCAAAATATAACACTATTTTAGTTTATACATTTTAGTTTATACAAGCTTTTCCAGCTCTGGAATATATTGGACTGAGCCATCAAGAAGTGGATGTATCTCAATTCCTAGACAATGGCACTCTGATGCAAAGATTGTGTTCTTTTTTCAGGGATTCATTGATTGGTTAATATTGTTTTTATAATATAGTAAAAAAGAGTCAGAAAAACAAATATTTATCTGTTATACTTTTTTTTATCGGACCGCAATTTTCTATATTTTATTATAGAAAAAGTGCGCTCAAGTATATTATAAAGTTCATTAGGATTTTCTATAAAGATTAAGTTTTACTTTTATAAAAATTGAATGGATTATGAGAAAAATATTCACAGTTCAGTTATAAATAGTTATATACATTATACAATGAGAGTAAATACGTGTAACTTCAGTTTATTAGATTCTAACTAATAAGGAAAACTAAATTCTAAGGACTAAATTAGATTCTGAGAATTCTAAAGAAAACGTCATTAAATGAGCGAGTCTGTGCTTCTCTTGAGAGAAATATCAGACACGCGCAGTGCTTATGTTTTATGAAAGGAAGGTATGACTCAGCTCTTACTCATACGTCCAGCTAACAAAGCATTGCATCCTTCCATATACAGACCGTTTTCATGCCCAGTTGCGATTAAAAGAGCGACTGTAAAAATAACATAGTCAAATTCCAACGTTTGCTAGTATTCTCGTTTGCTAACCTCGACTGAGATTATTTAACGAGGTTTGAGCCAAAAACCAAGACTGAGCCGTGCTCTTCCGTTCCGGGGCAAGACCCATTTCCAGGACGACGTTCCGTTACTTATCGTACTGCGGGTATATGGTAGAACGGTCGCGCTCCGCTTCTCATCGGGAAATTGAAGCCGGCGGAACTTATCATCATCCTAAGCCGCAAGTGGAATACGCCGCGAGTAACGTATGGAGTATATACGCGGGAAGTAGCTCGGATAGTACACCGACAGATTGGACGTGGCTCCATCGATCTCGCCGTTGGACCTCCAGGAACTCTATTCATCCGTGCGCGGTCCATCGACATTCAACGAACGAGATTCTTCGTCTTCTGAGCGTAACTTTTCACGTTCCCTTTCGAAAGCTCGTTCAAAAGCAGCGAAAATTTTCTTCAAACACTGTGCGGATACTTCCAAGAATTTTACCGATAAATAAATATATTAAATTTTGTCCGCAATGACAGCCTTATTTAATATTAGTCAATTATAATATACGTAGATAATATATATAATTAGAAATATAATTATATAATATCATTAATTATTTTAAAAACCATAAATTGATTTTTAAAGATTAATGCCCGTATTCATAGTCAGACCTTGTACTTAAAACTTCCTTAAATTTATCTTTAGATGCTCAGCAGCAAATGAAATAATTCGTACCTAAAGATAAATTTCAGGAAGCCTTAAATATAAGGCTTGACTATGAATAAAAGTATAAAAAAAGCAAAATTTGAGAAATTTTTTATTATATGAAAAGGAGGTTTTGCTAAAGTATCTAAAAATTTAGTTACAGATCTAAAAACTTCGATCAATTTTTTGATCCATCAAAATAATTACGTAGAAGATTCAACATTGGTTGTTACAATATCAAAACTTTTTCAATATTGCTCTTTATGCTTAAAATTCCTATATAATTATTTTTATGATTTAATAAAATTATTTTCTGTTATGTAGCAAAATTTTTAAATACTTCTACAAAATCCGCCTTTTCATATATTAATTATTGACTTTTTTTATATTACTAGAAATTAAATGTATATAACGATAAAAATTGGATTTTTAATGTTTAAA
>NW_012130117.1:1585634-1595572 GCF_000143395.1 Atta cephalotes | reverse complement strand
GAATAGTCAAATTACTTCGTTTTGATTACTAAATTCGTATAACTTCGTATAATGTATGCTATACGAAGTTATTACGTGTTAACAAAGGCTGGACAGTTTCTAATATAGATACAAAATATTTTTTTACTTTGTAATTATTGATAAAATTACTATTAATTGTAGCAGTAACATTTGACATTGTTTCTGTTGTAGCTAAAACAGTTTATTAATTTTCAGTAGCCACATACACTAGAGATATAAAGGTATCGCTACGTTAAAATTAATTATTATTAAAAATTGTTAAGTAAAATTACGTTTAAGATGAGTTTGGAAGAGAAATTAATTTCTTACACACAAGAGTTACAATTAAATTTATAATTAAATATAATTTATGCGAAAATTCTAACTTCATAAATTTGAACCGCACAAGGGACATACTTCGAAATTAAATGAAGGTAAGACACAAAAAAAATCGACTGCGGTTATCTGGCGCGTTTTGCAACTTTTATCGAATAAGTCTCTTTACCCTAGGGTGAGATCTCGAAGTAACGTGGATAACATTTGTAACTTTTCACGCTCGCTTGCCCCTACGGTGCTTTCAGATTTCCGGATCTCATCCAGCACGTGGACTGATCCAGCACGCCGGAGAAAAATATTCACTGCGCAATACCATCATTACTATTCGCCCAGCTTGATTCTCATGCATTTTTCACGCAGCATGTATCCATACCTTTTAGCACCGTACAAACCAACGCATAGTGAGCGTTTTATGTATACAGGGCATTCAGAAGAATGAAAGAATATCGCAAGTTTTTCCTAAAGCAACTTTTATATATCTCCGATTTATGCTTCAAACCTCTTCTCCGACCATCTTACATCTGACAAGAAGTATCATTTACTTTTTATTTTTCCTCTAAAAGGTAAATGATTTTACATTTCCGATGATTATCAAGTCTCGCAAAAACGGGGGGGAATAGATTGTTTGACGTCATCTCACTTCAACGTACAATTATAACGAACAATTAAACGAACATCTAACTAGCTTTAGAATGATCGCGTGCCTGCCTATTCTTCACACTTCTCATCAAGCGCTGTGTGTTGCGTGCTGGCATCTAGTGCATCAACAGACATGAGACGATATCGTGGTATCTTCTTTACGTGCATCAGCATCGTAAAAAGGATAAAAATGGATTTTTAATGTTACCAGACATATAACGTTTCAAAACAGAGTAGTAGATTGAGAGAGATCTATATTTTACCTCACACATACATACGTACGTACATAACATTATTTACGCGAGATTTATGATGATAATGAAATATGTAGAAAAGCTGTTTGTACCAATTAAATAAAAAATATAGAGCTTTAAAACTTTAATACAAACTATTATGTAGTTGTCATCTGTTATTTAAAATAGTTTGTAATATAAATATATTTTTCTCTAGAAACACGATTACGAAATTTTGAAGAATGATATGATGTACACAATATACATGATAAATAAGTTACAAATTTATTTTGCGTCATTTATTTTGCGGCAGATGACAGAATTTCGATTTTGCAAAATCGAATTATTTGAAGTGTAATAATAACTATATTACAATGACATGATAATGGAATTACGATTAATGTTTTTTTTAAATTATTATATACAAACGGATGATATCATCGTGTTCTCATCGTACGCTTGGAGCGTTTTAGCAATGGATGCGGAAAACATGCAGCTTTACGAGGCAACGCTAGCCTTGGTGGCATAGAACAAAATTTATGAATCCCTCCGGTTCTTAAAGAATTGATGACAACGAAGCATATTACTCGCAAAATGCAATATCGAAGTTTTAAAGTCGGCGCGAGACGGCAACGTTACTTCTCCGCGCAAACAGCAAAACAGCGTCTCGCAATTAGAGAAAATTACCAGCTACCTCAAACCGCAAGTAGTAATCTCCAATAATGTTATCTCCGATAACATAAATTTTTTACTTAATGAACTTTTTGACTTAATGAACGTGGTGACGTAATGAAAATGGTATTTAAATATAACAAAATGATTCTTTACTATTATCATATTACTGAAATTGCAAAATGCAGAAGTTTTTCTTCATATACTTACAATAATATACCATATATTTATTTATTAATAATGTATCTATCTATCTATTTAGTAATTATAAATTATAAAATGTTTATTTATTTTCTCTATTTCCTGAATGTATCCTTAATCGCGCGGATGTTGTAATAATTATTTGCATATATTAATTGAGTGCAAGCTCTATTGCGATGGAATATAATATATAAACATGTGTCATAACTTAAGGATGTTTTATACATAAAATGATGTTTTAAAATGATAAAATTATTAAAAAATTACAGATTATTCTAAATTACGTTTAAAAATAATACGACAAATTTGATGATAATTTACTATCTGGATCATAAATTATTTTAATAAATAATAGTATTTTTTTAATCTGTGCTCTAATAAAAATGTATGGAAATGTATTGTAAAATATTATAAAAATATTATAATGTATTATAAATGATAAAAATCAATTTTTTGATGCAAGTATATTATGTATTCAAGATTATTTACATAGAGTTACATTGTGATGCATGAACTAGTTGCCCAGTAAATAAATAAAATATTTATTTGTTCTATATCTTTATAATTAATCAGTAATGAAATTTTGCATAAATTATTTCAAATATTTAAAGTACTTATAAAAGAAAAATGTAAATTTTTTATCATTTTTTAAATTTTAATTCTTAACAGTAAAAATGATAATAAATAAAATAAATGACAAAAATATATTATTAAACAAAAATATAATCTTATTCAAACAACTTTTATATACATATATAGTTTATTTGAAGTATAAATATTAAACATACTTTCAAATTTAATTTTTTTTACAGAAATTGTATGTCTAATATATCTTTAATATGAGAAAGCATCTTGATATCAATTTACACTCCACACACAATTTAATAAAACGCAATCGCCTAAAACTACAAAACATAGCGAGTATGCAAACGTTCGTAAATTTACTTTTTGAACAATAGAGAGAGTTTGATGAACATAGAATTCTATTAACACTGTGAAAAAAACGAACAATTTTTACGTGCGTGCTACCATGCTGCTTTTAATACGCGCGTTTTCACGTCGGAAGCGAACACTAAATAAACCAGTCGGCCTTTTTTTTAGCTTAAAATTGCTCATACATGCGAAGCAAGTACAAATTTTATTCTCTGCACAACATGCTCAGGTAAGTGTGGTCGTTATCTTTAATCTGTCACGGACTGTGTTAACGGATTATCATCTCTCCACAGAGATGCCACACTAGGATTTCAGAAATTCCATGTTTTCCGCGTACGCGCATAGGAAAATCCACTATCGTGCCAACAATTCTGAAAAATGCTGTACGATATATGTATACACTCATACATTCCATTTGTAGGATTCAATCTATGATTGTTTTAAGCTGCAAATATTTCTTTCATCGCCGTGTAAAAATACAAATGAACTTTTATTACATCTGTAACAAAAGTAAAATAAAAGTGTAACTGGAAGATGATCAGACTTGACTCCCGCTGTTTCTACTCCTCAGCGGTAATTTCTTCTTGAAATATAGGTATTTCACCGACGCGGGCCTACGACGGGAAATGAAATACGAAAGCATGAAGAAGATGTTTTCTCACCAAGAACGCTGCTATTGCATCCTCGACGTAAAAGTAGAAAGGTATACGTGTACTAGCCGACGTTATATCGTCGAGAGGAGAGCCACTCTCGCGGGAACTGGACGCAGCAAGATAGGGCGTCGGTGTCGGCGTTATAAATCGCTGCGATTTCATCCCGCCCGTGCGTTGTATATGTCCGGAATGCATCTAACTGCGGTCGCACACACCTATGCGCAGTCCCGCTCGCGTGTTAGCCACGTTTTCGGGTTCTGCTCTCGACCAGAACGGGGAACCAGGAATTATTAAAGGGAGCGTAACGGTAAAGTATGCGCCGATGTGACCCAATTAAACGTATCGCGCGGTTTTACTGACTACACTGCAGAAGGGTAAGATTTATATTCGGAAAATTCGATTACATACGAAAATAAAGATCGATCGAATTCATTTAAGATTTCGTAAAACCTCCCGATATGTTTGATATAGTAAGATCGATTGCCTCGAATGGAAAAATATCCAACAGAAGTGTCACGGTTTGAAATTAATTAAGCTTTATTATTAAAATCTATATATCGGAATTTCATATAAATTAAATTTAAAAAGAAAGAAGAGATGTAAAAATAAAACGGAAAAGTTAAATCTCATTAAATTGTAAATTCCAAATCTTTTTGAAAGGCATAAATCATAATTCAGGTAACAAGTGTAATATGAGATTGACATCAAAATGACGATGTCTGCTTGTTATTTAAATTAATATGTTTTCTAAAAAGATTTATAATCATACAATTTAATTTTAGATTAGAATTAAATTAATTTTTTATCTACTTCGTTTCTGTCATTTTAATGTCAAAACGTCATAAATCATTTTAACGGTAAAAAATCACAGTTATTACCTAGTCATTTTAACTCAGTACTATTCTTAGTATAAAATATAAATGTATATGTGTTAGTAGACATGATTCAATTATTAGACAAAATGACACATAAATTTTAAACATTAAACTTTTAATAATATTTATGATTTTTAATAAATTTATAATTAAATTTTTATAAACAACGAATTTATTTAGAGTTGAACATATCACTAATAAAAATTTAATGTTTAAAATTGTTGTTATTTCATCCAATAATTCATATCCATTGTCTACTAATTGATATATTTATCTTAGTACACCCGAGATTTAGCTTTTATAACTTGTATAACTTTTTTATTAATAAAGATATATGTATACATATTTTCTAGTTACCGTAATATTTCTTAATGTCTTAAGCGTTTTAATAAAACGAAATTAGTAATAGAGAAGAAGATGATATATCATTCCAGTTTTACACAATAACTTGATTAATAATCAATATTAAGTTTAAAACTTGACAATTACATTCGTTAAAATGTTGTTGAATCGATTCTGGATTCAAAATTACAAAATATTTATTACTTAGGACACATAATAAAAATGTGTACATTGCATAATGGCTTAAAGAAAAACAAGAAAGTACAGGTATAATTAAATGCTAAAATGTACTCAGTAACGTTTCGAAATACTTGCAAGTAAAAAATGCGTTATAATAAGTGCTGACTATTGATTATTGGTATATTATCATGGTGTAATGAAACGCTACTGAACAAATAATTCCATAAGTAATCGTTAGAATTCGCCACTTAATAACGGAGATATTAAGAAGAGCCACAATATTTACATTGGCCATAATACTACTACTTTCTCCTCTATAATATGTTTATTTTTATGCGATATTTTATCTCAATATCAGTATCTCAATATCAGTTTTAATAAATTCGTGACAAAATGTATAGTGTGATACTAAAGGATTAAATATTTTATGTAATTTATGTTTACATCACTGAAATCATGAAAGGAATATGACACGTTACATAATTTATACAATTAAGTATCTCTCTCTCTGTCAATATTTAAATAGATCTTAAAAAATATAAATAATATACATTGCATTTTGCACGAAATTTGCTGCGGAAAACATCTCACTGAATCTTCTTTACGGTGGGATAACTCTATAAATAAAACCGCCTTAAGTAACGTCAGCTCGCGGTATATCTCGGACATTCGCGATCAGTGGACTCTGATTAATTGTAACTGACACTGTGTATGGATACGTCTTGCAGATGATATCACACTCAGTGCTTTCGGAAAGGGTTGTCACGAAATGTCATCGATGTCTCGTCAACACGTATTCACGTCAAGTCAACAGTTATGCCTCACGTACGTCCATAATCTATAATCGATAATTCCAAATTACGTTCGGAATGGTAGATATAACGGGCGAGTGTAACCAATCTATTCTTTGATTATATCGAAATATTATTTCTTTCGAATATTATTTTTTTTCAAATATTTTTATCTTTCAAATAATAGAATAGATAAGATATTTAGATACATATGAGAAATATATTATTTGACTAATGAGGGACAAACGCATTGAAACTGATAAAACTACAGAATGAATATGACCGTCAGCTTTAAAAAAAATGTAAAGTCCTATTTCAGTTTTTAACCATGTAATAATTAAAATTGGACACTATATGCTATGTTCTTGTTAAAGAAGAATGTCATTATAATAAAAGCGTAGAATTCCCGTTAACCATATTATATATCCGACGATGCATTCATTTTAATAACATACGTGTCTAAACTTATTAATTCGCCAAAACGTATTAATGTCAAAATAAAGTTATCTTTCATCACATTTGAGAGTTCATTTTTCGTTCTCCATTTTTCACAAGTAACAATATTTTTTTGCAAAAACGATTTGGCGTGTACACGATCCATCAATCATACCGGAGATAGTAGATATCGTTGGTGCTTTGTCCACAAGCGAAAGCGTGTTTACACGACACGCAACATTTGTTTATGCTCATTTATCATGCATCGTCGACGATGGAATGCGAATATTATGCGTTTGATATATTAAGCATTTAATTCGAAAATTGATTTGATTATTTGCTAAAACTTACAAAATTATGATGGTATATTATTTAGATGGTACATTATTTAGAGATTTTTACACGGATCAATATTTCTCTATCAAATGTATTATATGATAATCGAATCCTATATGCTCCTAAGTTTTACGATTATTTTTAATTTTTTGCTGAATCCAAAATTGAAAATTAATGGTCACATTCAAATGAGGGAGAACATTCTGAATGTTAATAAAAAAAATATGATGCATTCAAATATTCATATAGTACAGATTTTTTTTTTAATATAGATTTCGCGCATATATATGTATCCAATATGATCTAAATATATGTTTTCCATTTTTTTCTCACAAAAAAATCTTAGGAAAATGAAAAATAAAATGATTCAATGTTACTTTTATAAGATTATAAGTTTATTAACATATTGACATGTTTATTGACACATAAGAATATAGAACTATATACATATTTTCCAAACAATGAATTTATCTATTTATGTACTTATTTCCACGGTATTTATAAACAGACGAATTATAATCCATCTTCTGAAATAATAAAAACTAAGAAAAATGTTACAATTAATGTATATACACTCAATATGCTTAGATTGGCCATATTGGTTCTACTTTACAAAGAGTTTCCTCTCTTTAATTATAAACAAAAATGTTGTGAAAAAAATATACTAAATATATAACGTAATAAATAACTAAATATATAACGTTGTAAAGTATGTATACAGAGCTACAGTAATATGAACTGCTAAAATTAATAATCTTTTGGTTATTAATTTTATTAATAAACCAAATATGAATTTCAGTAGTTTGTCATTTTATAGTTACAGGGAACAATTACTTATCTATGAAATATTACATCATGACATATTACACGACATATTACACCATGACACTCTGTATTTTGCTTTATTGACGATAACAGAATGGACAAATGGAGCAATAAACTGATGCAATCGAGTCAGATGAACAACCTATACAAACTACTATTGCTATCTGTTGAATTAATCATGTAATTATCTACGAACAGCGAATAGGACATTTTGAATACCTATGCACACATATTGGATCCGATTATCTTATATTAAATCTCGACTACAACGAATTATTTGAAAATGAAAACTTTGTTTAGCAAATGAATTAGAATCCACATCGATTGGAATAATAACTAGTTGTACAATTTGTAGGATATATTATAATATGAAGGTTCTAAATGAGATAAAAAAACTTTGAACCTTCCTTTATCAATCGTCATAAGATAATAAGAAGATTACTTACCTTCTGTACTTCAAATAGAACACTTTAGAACTTCGATGTAATTTCATAGTTATAGTTGAAGGTTAGTTGAGAAACATAAATAATATAAACAAAGTTAAAATGTAAGTAGCAAGTTATACGAGAAACGATCTAATGAACCTCATTAATCAAGACTAAGTATCAAGAAATCTCTCTCTCTTTTCCTCAAAACGTGACTTCGTTTTAATTAAATTTATTTGTATAAAGTGCAATATATCATTGTTTCTAAAGAAATGATTTAACATATATCTTCAGCATAGTTATGTGTTTACGGATTTCATCATTCCCGGATTTTATCATTTGTATCACTTAACATACACATCTTTCGCAGCGTAACCAGATAGATATCGTTCTCGAAAGAACCAACGCGACTTACAAAAATAGCTATCAACAACAAACTGCCACGACAAATGGCGCGGGATGTTGTCCCGTTGTTACTTTCGATAACCCGAAATGAATTTTATATATCATCACGTGCCGGAAAATACACACTTCGGTAACAAGAAGACACTGTTTTATATACGAAGCACGAACAGTACTTTCTTTCTTTATCTCGTTCCTCGGTGGTTTTATTCCACTCGTTTCCGTATGACGATAACGAAAATAATTCCACAATATAAATTCGAATATATTTTTTCTACAACGTCGATGTTGTTAATAAATGATCCGAGGAATCGGTGATCTTCGCATGATAAAATAATAATATATTATAGACCAGTTCGACCTACTTATTGCGGTCTTGATCCATTAAATTTTTAATTTCTAATCTTCTTGTCTGTCTTTTTTTTTCAATAAACGTACTTTTTAAGACTCATTTTGTAACAAATCTCTATCTTGATCCGCTAAATTGTTAATTTTTAATTTTTTTTGTTTTCCTTTCAAAAAACGTATTTTTGAGATGCATGTACACAAATCTCTATCGACGTTCCTATTACACTTGTACTGTCGCTCGTTTATCAATTGCGATACATACTAGGTAATAACGCGTGAGTCAACATTATTAATTTGCTTTCCAATTAAAGTGCCAGTGCCGTTAAAAGAAATTTACACGAACGTGAGGGTTTACGGCGGATGAAAAAGTGCCCGCTGATATTCGCCGCAATATTTTATACCTGAGAGCTCGATAAACAGCGATACTGCGACGGAAGGCTGTAAAGAGTAAAAAAAGAAAAGAGGTATAATAGGAGGAGGATGAAAAGTTGTCAACGCCACCCGCGAGAAGAAAGATGAGATCGGATCAAATTCTTGGCGCAAACTGTTCCGAAACGTTAGCGTTATAGATTTGGATCGATGCGTGTGTATAAATATCCACAAGAAAACAGAGGAGCGGACAGTTCTAGAATGATGTAGCAAAGTAAAAAAATAAATAAAAAGTATTATAAAAAAAAAAGATTTCAATTAAACGCCAGCTTTCTATCTCGGACCTCGTATACATATAAATTAAAGCTATTATTATATATGCAGTGCGAGAAGAGACAAGGATTTTTTTTTCCCCACATCCGATTACGCGGTTCGTTGCTGCTTATTAATTGTGGACAATATTTCGTAATTTCTGGCAGATCATAAATATCGCCGCCATCGCTTCACGATCGTTATTTATCGTGGAGTATTACATTACGCGCCGACCACTCGGTTATTCCGATTACCGCTTCACGATTCGAGCTATTGTCGCGTATCGCTGAATTATGGCCGATATGCAAAAATCGACACGAAAAACGTATTTGACGCTAACAATCTGTCATCGATTTGTGATTCGTTTCGCATATCAGTAAAATCAATAATTCATATTTTCTTACTATTAGTAATTCTTAAACTGTTAGTACTTACTGTTAATTTTATTATTTACTATTGATTCTATGAATTTATCCTTAATTTTTGATTTATAAACATTTTTCATTATAATATTTTCATTATAATATTTTTCATTATTAATTAGATGTAATATAAGAATAAACTGCGCATTTCTGTAAAATTATCATCGGTTTAGAAAGAATGAAGTAGTTAAATCATCTCTCTCTCTCTC
>NW_012130117.1:1563494-1584558 GCF_000143395.1 Atta cephalotes | reverse complement strand
TACTCTCTCTCTCTCTCTCTCTCTCTCTCTCTCTCTCTCTCTCTCTCTCTCTCTCTCTCTCCCCCCTCCTCCTCTCTCTCCCCCTCTCTTCCCCTCCTTCTCCCTTTCCTCCCCCCCTCTCTCTCGTATCAAGTTAAAACTATTTATGATATGATTTAATTCTTTCTAACGGAGCTAAGATTGCAAAATGCATAATCTATTATACCTATAATACCTATTATATCTATAATATTACACAATAAATAATTTTTCTTCTTTTGTCAAAATTGTAGATAAGTTAAATATTCATAAAGTTTATTTTTATACTGCACAAAATCTTGTAGCAGCATTGCTGCAATGTTGCAATATTATTGCAATAGAATACATCGAGACAAATCGGACTGATTTTTCTTTAATTAATAAAAAATTAATCAAGAAATAAACTTTATTATTAGGATTTTATTATAGGTTGTATTATAAATTCATCTTTATATATAAGTTTTATTATAAATTCATTTTTATAACACACATTAGCTTAGGTTTTACATAATAATGTAATAAGCATGGTATTTTTATTACGCAACAAAAAATTGAGAAGAGAAAATTATCCAATTCGCACTCTGAAATTGAGAAGCAAAGCGGATCATCGCTACTTTACTGGATTGCAAAGTATACATAAAAATTATAATTTACAGAAGTTTTAATATTTTTTTTATTACAAAATTCGTAAGCTTCATGAGATCGCAATTTTAAATGAAAGATAAAATATTTCCCTGCGCTCACGATCTATTCTGACACTGTTGAAACAGACGCAATATAGAGCTGTTATTTATTATTTCCGGTACAGAAAAAAACGTGCGGAAGTAGTTGCAAGATAAAACAGCTTGTTTAAAAAACTAACAATTGTCAACTAACTATTTCAAATCTTATATTAATCCGATTCACTTCTATCCTAAAACGTTGCAGTGTTATTGTAATATTGCTGAAATGTATTGTAATATTGCTGGATGTGTTATATGTGTTATATGGGTTGTACGTTTATAAAATAAAACTTGTAGAATCTGTGGCATCCACCACATGTATATGTGCATTGTGAAATGTAGGCTAATTGTAAAGTAAACGAGAGACAAATCTAAACTTTTAATCATAAAGCTTAGCCAGAAGGGTCTTTTTTGTGATTCGAAGTAGAATGTAATTTAAATATACATATATCCAATTCTCTGCATATCAATTGTTTCTCTGCGAAACAAGTCGTCATGAAACACGTCAACGCACAGAAAAGAAACAATTTCCGTTAGCGACATACGTTGAGAATGCGGGTGCATCCCTCACATTTAAATAACGAAGTATTCGATTTATGATTTGCTTCTCCCACTTTCCACAAGAATCTGAGAAACGCATCCGATTTCGTATTCAAGTTAGATTGAATCGGGTAGGATCGAGGTCGGAAATCGTTTCGGAATCGCCACAGACCCTCGCGAATCGCAAAACTTCCTCTTGGTTCGTCAGTGGTACACCACTGCACTGGCTACTAAGCTGAAGCACGTGAATCGGGTCAACTTTCATCTCGAATTCGTCGTAAAATCGAGCGGAGGTGAAAATACTTTCGCAAAGCGAGTTATCATCTGCAAAAGGAAATGGATTCAATTACGTTTTCAAATTGCTTTCGAAAGCTGGATTAAGTGGAATAGTCAAATTACTCGTTTTGATTACTAAATACTTTTTTCATTGTACCAGAAATTAGTAAAGCAGATTGTTTGGATAGAGTTTGAATAGATTCGAGAACGCTTGCGAATACGCTTTTTTCATTTATTTAAATTCAAAATTTGTTGTCATGTAATGTCTCCTCCGATGGTATCTCAAGAAAATTCGAATTTACGTTCCAAACTTGTAAATCTTTCTCTGATTAATGAAATAAAATTTACCGGGCTGTGTACTTTAAGTCACTGAATACGGCGTAATTTATTCAAGCTAAATTTGCAGCAATTCCAACTGCGATAAAAGAAAGTTAAACCTTGCCATGAAGAAATTAGAAAGAAAAGCGAAACTTTTAATAAAACTTGGTGATTTTACGAGAGAAGTTTTGCCTCTTCGTTGACCGTCATTGACCAAAATAAAAATAAATACCTAACGAGATGCAGAACGGTAATTATAATATATACATGCATTATAAATAATTTATCAACAACATTGTACTAATACCTGCATAACATAGTGCGTTTATTTATGGGCTTTTGAAATTAAAATCTTTCGTGCCAAAGCGCTAATGGCGTTACAATTTTAAAAAATGAAA
Source organism: Atta cephalotes (assembly GCF_000143395.1). Taxonomy (NCBI): domain Eukaryota; kingdom Metazoa; phylum Arthropoda; class Insecta; order Hymenoptera; family Formicidae; genus Atta; species Atta cephalotes. Next base: position 1,582,286 of record NW_012130117.1, on the reverse strand, counting down.
ATATGTGGATAATTTAAACAACGCTTTTGTGATGCAATTTTTTAAATCATTGAAATAAAAGATAATCGTTAACGACTATCGTTAACATGTACGTTCTTGTGAAATTCTTGTGAAACTGAGCTCTATAATATACTACAGCACATCTTGCTTACATTAAACTAACTAGAAAATTATGATCTTATAGAGAAAAGTAAGGCAAACAAATACTTATCTTTCTGACTTTTTCCTGCAAACAGTATTAGCCAATCAACAAGTCTCTGACAAAGAAAACAGTCCAATCAAAGTTCATCATTTTGCATCAGAGAGTGTCAGTTGTTTAGAAATTGGGATATTCCCCCACTCCTTGATGCGATCCAGTATATTACAGAGCTCTCTGATAAAACTGCCATCTTCTTAACAAACATGACATTTTAAAAAGATAATTAACATAATATTTTAATTTATAAGATACTATTAATAGTATCTCGTCGATGTTTGTGAATCTGGTCAAAGGTATGCAGAAAGAGTTATATTTATTACGTTGGAAAGAGAAGGGAAGAGCTTAATTGAGAAGTTCGAAGATCACAAATCTCTAGATCTAAATTTTATAGACATGGTTCTACCTATATATATATATATATATATATATATTTTCGCTGTGCGTCAGTTCTTAAATTAAATTGCTCGGAAAGAAGCTACATTAAACTACATAAAATTGCGAATTGTTTCGCAATTTTTAATAAAAAGGCTCGTTTATAATTTGTTTCTCATCTCTAGCAAAACAAACTTCCGCTAATAAGTTGGAGAATTTAATTGAAAGCATTTACAACTTATTGAAGCTATCGAGCCATTTAAAATGAAGCTTCTTTCATACGACAGCAAGTGGCAGAAATTTACTGCAATCCTTTTTAGCAATACCAGCACTAAAATAAATCAAAGGTTGGAAATAAAGCTGAGGCTGTCAATAAAAATCATATATATTTTATTTTTTTTATATAACGTTTTTTTTATATAAAGTTCTTTTTTATTCATGATATTATAGATCAACGTTTTGAATAAAAAATTAATAATAAAAACCATGATAATTTTAATTAAGTTTGACATTTTAAGGTAGATAAATAAAGATATGTTATACGTATATAAAATTGTTAATCTCTTATTCATTACAATAAATTTGTATCGATTAATTCTGCTGCAAATTTCATCTATATTCTATTTAACTTTTCGTTGAAAATTTTATGAAATATAAAATCGCATAAATTATTTGCTAATAATCATATAAATTATTTATATTTGCTAATAATGATTTATAATCATTCGCTATCGAATATCGAACAAAACCACTTCTAAAATATTTTATTTTTAGATTCTAAACAATTCCTAATTAATATTCCGCATATATATCGCATATATAACGGACATTTAAAAAAAAGATCATAAATTTTAATTATTTTTAATATATATATATATATTTTTTTAGGTAGATGAATAATGATATTATCTAAAGACAAATCTAAAATCATTTTTATTTTCTTATTTATTGTAATAATTTATTGTAATAATTGCAATATTGTTTATAAACTTCATTTAAATTTCCATTAAATGAAAATAAAACGCACAAAATAGTATAAATTAAGTTTGTATTAATGACCCTTACAGAAATCTAATACTAGTCAATATATCGAAAGGCAGTAATTAATTACTTATTTTAAATATTAACAGCATTGTTCAATACTTTTAATACTCCAAATGAGTAATTAATTATTGTAAATGAGTAATTAATTATGAGTAATTTTTCATTAACAAATTGGCCAGTATTAAATTTCTGTAAGGGAATGCATTCATTATTATTATAACGAATGATCGTACGAATGATTCTTCGTTATCGAACATCAAACTTCTAGAATATTCAACTTTCAGATTTTAGACAGATTTTCAGATTCTATTCCTTAATATCTGATGATAGGATATGTATGCATATTTCCGCATGTATATTGCATTGTAGATACGTAAGAATGGAGCGAGGACACGTCTCAGGAGGCGCATTTACTAGCTGGATAACATTTTACTCGGAGCCGAATGGTGAACGTCGAAGCGATACTTTATCGGAAAATCCGTTACGTAAAATAAAAGCACTCCGAGGCTCTGCGACGCGTTGCCGTCGACCACCGTAGCGGGAGATCGAAATACGAGGCAGAAGGTAGATGCGGCATTACTCGGCTCGCGTAGAAATGGCGCGCTGATTCGCCAATAAACCTTAGAAGAGATACTATAAAAAAGAAAATGTGAGAAGATTCTTATCTCCTAGCTGAGAGTTATTGAAGCTACAAAAGAAAGTTCAAACGTATTACCAGCGCCTCTTAATTAAATCTTGACTTTTTACATTTATTATATTCTATAAAATACATCTTTCTTTTATCTCGCTCAGTTGCCGCTATTGATTTAACAATATAAGTTCGAGTGCATTCTCGTTTTGGAGTACTTTGCATTTTCTTCACTATGATAATATTTGTTGAAGTTACAACATGAGTAACCGTTTCTTCACGCGTTTTACAAACTCAGAAGATCGTACTGAGCCGCGAATGAGAGCCGCGGAGAATCACACACGACGACAGTCACAGGGTGGAAAAGCTTTGCGAAAATCCTGATTTATCGCTCCTTCTCGATCACTATCGGTATCACTATCGGCATTCTTGAAGGAGGCACAGACCTTGCATAATGACGTCGGCGAATAATAACGTCACTGCAGGATTCAGTTCACGTCCTCGAAGTTTTATGTATTGCGGTAACAGATGGAGAGGAAAAGCTTCGGGTTCAAAAATCGGGTTACGATATATCTTTTGTCTGTCATAACATAAATAAAAATAACACGCAACAAACAACGATTATCACTACGCCTTTACAATAATACAGAACATTAATTCATAATTAATGTAATTAGATTTCTTCATTGTTAAATGAAATCTAATATTTCTCGTTTCAATTACATAATGGTTTTAATTGTTATGCATAAAATACATAGAATCGGAATTAATAAAATATAAAATTAATTAAGTAACGCTTTTCTCGCAAATTTAAAATTAACTTAAAATTATTATAAAACAATTTATGCCTGCAAAATAATAAGTATTTATTTTTAATATTATTCAATTCACAATAAAAGCCTTTTTATATTTCATATTTATATATAAATATTTAACAAAAATTTAATCTTTTGTGTAAAAAGTTTAATCTTTGTGTTGAGAACAATGAAAGAGTATATTACATAATGAATATTATTATAATCTATAATCAATTACAATTATTACATATATTTCAGCCTTTCGATTAAATTCTCTTCAGATATATAATAATAAAAAAATAATGAAATGCAGTGATATATGTTAACCAGATATGATAGTAGTACTAATTTCGAAAATCATTGTATACGTATTGCGAGAGATTGAGTTGAAAGTTCCACAGAGAAACGGAAATTGCTCAAAGATTGGACGACCGATTGAAAAGAAATTTCTTGAAGTTCTAATAAAAATGTCAATATTTAATTAATTGTCTTAAATCTTAAATTATAAAGCAAGCAAATGCGTCACCTCGATAAAAAACTCACCGATCTGGTCAGAAGTGTAGTTGTGTTATATCTCGGTGATGCGATACTCGTCGAAGATTCTAATAGTCAACGTGATATTAAATAATATGTAACTATTGGCAGAGAACACAAAAGTCATGCATGGTCAATGAATTTATTCAAAAAATAAAAATGAATTATTCAAAAAACAAAAGTCAAAGTATAAAAATGTAAAAAGTTAATCAAAAAATAAAATTAATAATTTATAACTGTTATGATAGACAAACACTGACTAAGAGAAAAATAATCAATAAAATATCATCTTGGCAATTTATTATATTTATTTAATAAAATCAACAATTCTTTTTTTATTATTTTTATTTTTTTATTCTTATTAATTTATTCTTATTAATATCTTTTTTATTCTTATTAATTTTAATCTTGTGACAATTATTCTTATCATTTTATATGTAAAATTTCGTCAAATCAGACATATTGCATTTTTACTTAAATAATATTATCAATAACAAATTAAATTTTTGAAGTTTAAATTTTTAATATAATGTTAAAATTATTATCAATTTACAATGTAAACACAACGAAATAGTATATTCGCATCTGATAAATTAATAATGAAAAATGATATTAAAATACAAATTTAAAACAATATGTGTCAATAAATATTCTACTATATTCGATAGTTAATTCGTATTTATTTGTATTTTGCTATATATCTACTTTTTTAAACCTATAATATATTAACTTCTTTAAAAATTAATATTTTTCTATTTTTTTCTTTGATTATTAAGTCATACATCTTCATTAAGAAAAAAGAATAAAAATGAACCAAATAACAAATTTCCAAGAAACTTAAAAAAATATACCTTCTTGTAAGTTGCTAACCTTTCTGCAGAATATAAGTAATATCATTTTTTGTACCAACATTTTTTGTACCTCCCGCTTAAAAGATTTAGCTTCATGCACATACAGTACAGAGGGAAACGCAAATATTAAATAATATTAACTGTAAGTGTTATATATGTTCGAGCTACATGAAAAATCGTAGATACAAAAGAACGAAAAACCATATAATATAAATGTTAATTTGTCTCTCTTGATATTTTTTTATCGAAGAGATAAAGTTATAAAGAAAGGAATATATTTCATAAGCCGACATTGATATGTATCAAGTTTCAAGGTAGCACAAAGTGTATGAATTGTATTAATTTAAAAGGAAATGTAAATTTATTTTGATGTTTGGTTTACAGAGTTAAAAAAAATGTCATCGCGTTAACATGTGTATAGCTGTCATCTCTGCATTCATCTCGCTATACCGGTTTTACTGTAATAAAGAATATAAAGAATATAGTTTGCTTATTAATAGAAAGTAACAGTTATCATAAATTTATTAAATAAATTAAGTAATTAAATAAACTATATACATGAAAAAGAACTTTGCCTGCTTTTTGAATTCACAGATTCATTTCTCAATATTCTTTTATTAGAACTCATAATATAACTACACACTTACAGTGAGTACAAAAAAGTATTCGTACAAAGAAATTTTTTTATAAAAAAGTCTTAATTATAGAAAATAAACACTAATTAGCAATTTTATATAATGAATACATTCTATTTTAACATAATAAACAAATGAACTTCGCATGTATTTCTGATTTTAAAAGCTAAATTTCTCGACTATACGAATATTTTTTGAACATCCAAACAATTTTTAATCTTCGCTTATTTTTTATATGATATAATTTCTATAATTAATACACATTTTTTTGATATATATAATTTTAAGAAACATACATTCTATTTTATTCTTTATGAATAAATTATTAATTACTCGGCAAGAAATGATCATCAATTAAATGTCGAATAGACGTCAAATTGGTATTGAAATCATTGTATCGATATCGATTCGACGTCAATTCAATGACTCACTTTTCGCTGGATAAAATTTACTTTTTAAAAAATAAAGTTTTTTTAATAAATATTTTCTCTGTATATATTTTTTGCACTCACTGTGTCAAATTGGCATTAATAAAATTTACTTTTAAAGACTTCAAATTTAATATAAATTATAATAATACGATAGAGAGAAAGAATTTCTGAGAAAGAATTTTGTATCCGAAATCATCTGGAAACAAAATGTACGAACAATCAATCTTTTATAATTAAATATACATTTTTAAAATATAAAAAATTTATATAAATTTATTTCTTATATAAATTAAACATATATAACAAAATTAAAATTAAAATTAAAATTTTATAGAGCTTATCTTTCATTCCATTTTCTCGATTTTTCTAAGCTGCTATGTTTTCATATTTTTCTTAAAGCAAGTTATTTTAATGGTGCCGCTATCTTTCTGTATCTTATATCATCTAAGGCCTGTTTTTAAAGCAGCGAACGTTTTAAAATGTGGCTGGGAACTGTTATTTTTTAGCGTTAAGACACAATGTTTGCATTTTGCCAATATTTCTATACGTTTGTAAAATTCAGTCCCATAGTACTCGAATCAAAAGTCATATGTCTCGCACAAGCTGACATAGATGTAACGTAATTCCATACATTTCTTATAAATGATATTATACGGATAATTAAACAAACAGTGTTCGGTTAAAGTTTTCTATTGTAAATATTTTGTCTATCAGTAAAACATAGATATTTTAAATCTAACTAGACTATAGATCTAATAAAAGAAAACGTTGAAAAATACATCAAGTCCAGAATTTCGCATAAAAATTGTTACATATTTTGTTTGTTCAACTATTAAAACTAATATCAACGGAGACCCCGATTTATATAAATTGTTTACGTAAATTATACTGGACACTGACCATGAACACGACAATGAGTCTTCTCTTGCTGAAAATATCTACTATTAACTGAATATCCACTATTGTATCCCATAAGTTTATTCTGATTGTGTATCTCCATTATACATATAATTATACCAGAAATGAAAAAAGCTCAACTGTAATTGAGGCATTTCACGGACCTTTGAAACGTCATTTTTATTTTTTTTTAATTTAGTGATATATTCTACAGATAAAAATAAAAATATGAGGTACGTGTTTTGCGAAAATAATTTGAGATTTTTTTTGTAAAGTTATTTATGTTTGTAAGTTGCAGAAATTCATAAAAAAACTCGCTCAGATATTCAAATTATTATAACATCGAAACCGTTAGTCGTCCAAAAAAGTGCAAGAGATAAAAAATCTTAAATTGTTCTATGGATAGATTTTTTTACTTTATTATCTTCATATAAATAAATCATTTTCCATTTGTTTACAATTGTATTAACATTTTTATCGTCAACTTATCACTTTGAAAATTTTGCAAAAATATCATTATATTTCTACTTCAATTATGAAGTATCCCTGAAAATTTTAAAATGGAATTCAAATAAATCGCAATGCGGAATCACAACAGAATTTTTTAATTATACAATCCATTCGAGTTTCATTTTGAAATTTTCAAAGTTACTTCATAACTGAAGTGAGAATGATATTTTTACAAAATTTTTAATTGATAAGTTAATGATGAAAAATATTAATAAAATTATAAACAAATGAGAAAGAAAAATGATTTATTTATATGAAAATAATAAAATAAAAATAGCCTATCCACAGAACAATTTAAGATCATTAAAATCTCTTGCACTATTTTTGTACGACAAACGGTTTCAACGAGCATATAATAGAGCAGAACCAAATCGGACCGCGGGCCCTTAATCCCCTTGCCTCTCGTCAACTCGTGCTTGTCCCCTACCATGAGTCCACTTTGTCCTCTATTCGTGGTTGTGCACCGGCGCGGTAACATGGCGTATCATTTCGTATAGCAGTCAGATGCGGTTTCATTGAAAGATAAATACGTATACCGAGAAAGAGATAAAAGAAATCATATTTATGACTTATTTTATTTTCGTTTGGGATCTCTTCGTTTAGGATTAATCTTAAGAGTTATATTTGCATACTTGCATATTTGCTTGCGAACAGCTTTAAACGTGTGTGGCAGAAAGACTGGAAGGTAGCGTTGGAAGGGGTAAAATTGAGAGGGGCCTGCTTATCATTGAAATCTTGGTGGGGATACGATCACGTGACCATTTAGAAGGCTTTGTAATAGAGGAAAGGCCCCTATTATGAAATACGAGTTTATTTTGGGTAAATGCTAGAAGATTATGGGCAAAATTAAAAAAAATAATAGGCTCATTTTGAAGGGAATTTAATAAGTTTTAAGATAATGTTATATAAAATTTAATTTAAATTCCTAATTCATTTTTTTTTTAATTAAAGAAATATAAAAAGTGAGCAAATCGCAAAGTCAAAAAAATTGTGCTCCTGAGATGACCCTGAGAAATAGTATCGATAATAAAACGCAAAGTATATCAGTATTGTAACTAAAAAACTTTATTTAATGTTTCTTAAATACAAAACAAACATAGTCAGGGTGCGCGAAAAATGAGTATGCGATAGATTATACCCAGAATTCGTCTTTAAGTAGGTTAAAAATCAAGTATCATAGAAATAGGCACTCAACGTTCATTCCTTTTTATTATTGTACAATAACATTTATACTTTAGCAACGGTTTTCACTATAACATAGGAGCATGTTATTTCATATTAGAAATATCCTGGATATCTCATATTACAATTTCCACCTTATGGTTTTACTATTATCAAATCTAACTTAATTAAGCAATTCAGCCCGTATTTTTCTATTAGTACGATCTTATTCTATCACTACATGAAAAATTTATTGCAAAATACTTATTTATTAAATAATAAACAATGTTTAAAGGTTCATCTCAATAAAACTTGAAGACATTCTCCAAATTCTAAAATCTTTTTTTACAATGACTACAGGCATGATCTAATAATAAATTTTCTACTAAATAGTTCAATTCAAAAGCAATAAATTCATGATGAAACCAATAGATAGCATCTATTAGTTTAACAGAAACGCCGTTATCTCATATTAGGCGCTTATCTCATAATAGGCGACTTTCCTCTATAATATTTTGTATTATATTTAAAACTATGTGTTGAATGTGTGTGTGTGTGTGTGTGTGTGTGTGTGTGTGTGTGTGTGTGTGTGTGTGTGTGTGTGTGTGTTTTGTGTGTGTGTAATATAATTTTATTTAAAGACATGTTTTATTTTAATGCATACTTAGTTTTATAATCCTCTTTCCGTGAATTTATTTGAAATTAAATCTAAATTACATTTAAATATTTTTAAAATATGTCATATACATTTACCACTTTTGAGCTAATTTTTTTAATCTACCCAAATGTTTTTTATAGTTTTATTATTTTATATATGTAATATTATGTAATTTTATATATGTAATATCATCATTTCTTTTTTTATTTTCACTATAAAACTATTTTTTTATATATGAAAAATTTATGATTATAATATTTTTACAATAAAAGAAATAATATAAAAATCATGATTTAATAATGAATTTTCTACTAAATAGTTTTCAATTCAAGAGCAATAAATTCATGATGGAACCAATAGATGTCTATTAGTGTAAAAAAAATTATACAATTCCATTTAAAAAAATGGAGGTGACCGTCATCTTTTTGACATCTCTACCTAGAAAGAAAACAACATAATCAAAATACGTCTCCTTCGAAACCATTCCATTTTTATTTGAAACATTTTTTTTATATTATCAAAATATTTTAAACAAGATATTTCAGATGATCGATTTAAGTAAATCCCTGTATAAATTTCTAATAAGACACATATATAAATGTGCAATGTAAATAAATTATATAAATTATATAAATATTGTTGTTGTATAAATTATACAAATATTAATTAATTGCTTTAGATCGCATGACTAGCATAGTTTTTATCACAAGCAAATTAATAGATTTTTTTTAGACAATGGCTGATACCTTTTCTATGCGTTTTAAATTAGAATTATTTAAGAAATATTATACTCTCATGGTAGTGATAAAAGAAAAGATTTTAAAAGTCAATCTTGGTCTTAATATTATAAAAAGTTAATAATATTTCTTTTTGAATTATACAAATTCTTTTGTACTTTTGAAATTTTTATGGTAGAGAAAGGAGTGACATAAGAAAAAAATTTTACTAGCATATATTGTAATAACCAAAATCTTCAGAATATATATTTAATCTGTAATCCATGAGAAGAAGAAGTTGTTAAGTTCAAATGTGAAAGAAAAATCGATATTTCTCATTAACTTTTCCTTTTTAATGTTTAAAATTTTTTTTACTGCAATATCTGTCACTTGGAAGCCTAACTTTTGTAATTAACGCGAATTAATGTCAAAAGTTTGAAGAATGTAATCAAAAATAATAAAAAAAAATAGATTCTAAAATCTATCGAGTTTGATATATCATGTATTTTAATTATTTATTTTGAATAATACTTCTGAAAGAATCTATAATACTAAAATCTATAATAATATTAAAATAATCGTCTTATCAATTGGGTTGCTGCCGAAAATCAACAATCCGGCCGGATATTTATCTGATAATATGAAACATATATATATATTATATGCCTTACATTCGAGATAATTGTCATCGCACTGGATCGAGAAACTATCGGTCAAAAGTTCAGTGTGCTCGAAGAAAAAACTGCGTTAACAGTTATAAATACTCAGGAAACGAAGAGCAAAGAGCGTGGAAACGCCTACGGAAATAAGTTTGCACAATTGTGCTAACATTTTACAACATATCCTGAAAAAGTATACAAGACTTCGTTTCTCGCCGAAAAAAATAAAAATAGCTATTAAACGTTTAATGCTACAAGCGTATTGCTAAATAAAAAAATTTTACTAGCATATATTGTAATAACCAAAATCTTCAGAATATATATTTAATCTGTAATCCATGAGAAGAAGTTGCTAAGTTTAAACGTGAAAGAAAAATCGATATTTCTCATTAACTTTTCCTTTTTACTGTTTAAAATTTTTTTTATTGCAATATCTGTCACTTGGAAGCCTAACTGTTGTAATTAACGCGAATTAATGTCAAAAGTTTGAAGAATGTAATCAAAAATAATAAAAAAAATAGATTCTAAAGTAGATTCTAAAGTAAATAAAAAAATTTATATATTTTAAATAAACTTTATTCATTAATTTATTTTATACCCTTAGTTCCGTGTCTCCTTTAATCTTTTTATTGGATTATTTTTTTATTACAAATAAAGAAAATATTTCTTTTTTTTATTCACGTAAAAAATAAAATAAGAAAAAATAGAAGAAGTATGCTTTCTTATAAATTTATCGACTATATCTGTGCGTTATATTACTAATTAACTGCAACAAATTCCTTACATAAACATATTTAATGTTTGCAAGATTGAAATGGAATATTTTTAAATGTTCAGTAAAGAATTAATTATTTAAATACATAAGTACAGTTACAGCTTATTTTACATTAATAGATGAGCCGCAAAAAATGATTAAAATAACGCAGGATCGTTATTATAAACATATAATATTAAAGAAGATGTTCTAAATATCTTATATGTAAAAAATACACCAAGGGAAAAAATTTTTTGTCTCTCAACATAAAATTTTATTGATTTAGTGCAGATGAAATATGCTTTATTCATTAGTAGAAATTTTATAAAAATGAATTCTATTATGTGCAATACGATAATACATCCATAACTGTGAAAATCCTATCTGAATTATACATTAGATGTTATTTGCTATATCTATTGTTCCTCAGAAAATATCAAGATCTTGTGTTGAAGACATCTGAAAGATATATCTCTACATTAATAAAGATATCTTTAAGACATTTCTAAAATATAGCTTCAAGATCTTTGTAACAGAAATTTTAAAAATATTTAAATGATCTCTCTTTGATCGATATTCATATATTCAATTCTAATTTCAAGATTGTTTTAAGTAATGTTTTAAAATGTTAATACTCTGTGATTAATTTACGACAATTTATTTAGAATAGTTTTAAGACTGTTTAAAATAATCTAAGACGGTATAAAAATTATATATCAATTATAAATATCAGCCTTTAAAAATATTTCTATAAGATATGTTAAAAATAAATTCTCCAAGTCACTCATCGTCGACAGAGAAACATGGCGAATTCTATTTCTAATATAAATTATATGTACATACAAGAAAAAATAAAAGACATAGAATTATAAGATTTTCTAACTTTTTATTTATTCTTTGCTAACTGGTAAGTTAATGATTCACAGATAATCTATCTGTATTTTATTTTTTATCAATAGCAAAGAATAGATAAAAGTTTAAAAAATCTCATAATACTGCGTTTTGTGTTTAAAGATATCGATTATTCTAAACAAAGATATCTCCAAAATTTTCTTAGATATCTTTTAAACTTTCAGATATTCAGATATCTTTTAGAAATATTTTGAAAATATTTTTAATGAAATATCTTTCAGATATCTTCAAAATCGATATTGTGAGCAAAGTCATTTCATCTCATTCGCATATAGAACATTTGATTTAATTATCTTCTGGACACTGCGCACGCTCTTGTCATATCATGTTGTAACTATTCACAATAATATCATTAATTTATATCAACAAGTTGACCTGCAACGTTTTTTACATATACAACGTACAAGGATAAATTTATCGATAAATCCGATTTATATTGCATTCGATGCAGTCATTTAATGGAATGCCTATAATACAGATGAAAAGATCAAGGTAATAGAAGAAGATTATTGTAAAACGAGCGAGATATAGCGTACTAATTTTCCATCGATCAGTCAAGTTTACGCAGTGCGAATGAGTGTCGTTGCGTTTGCGTACGCGTATAAAGCAACATGCAATTTCGCAGAAACTCCGTCGAAGCACATCTGTCACATTCATTTATTTGCTATACAAGCGAGTCATCTCTCTTACTTAGAGTGCTGAATTTATATTAAAATGCTTATATTAAACTAAAAGGTTATATTAAAAATGCCGAATAGTTAAAGCAAAAAAAAGATGAAATAAGAGAAAGTGTATCACTTTCAAGAAAAATTATTGTACGCGCGATTCAAATAATATTTTTAAGATGATTCTTTACGACATAAAGACAAAAAAGAATGTTGTAAAAGACGATTAACTTTAAATGTTTCATTAAAAATACAGGAAAATCAACTAGAAATACAACAAATACAGGAAACTTGAAGTGCATCTTTCAAAAAATAAAAATACAAATAAAAATTAGTACTTTTAATTTTTATCAATAATGAAAGAATGTTTAGAGAGAAAAAATGTTATTATGTAACAACAAACTTATTTTACGCGGCGTAACTTTCATCACAAAAAAATTTGTGAGTCTTTTAAAAAAATTATTAGTAATAAATGTGCTCATAATAGTTGTAGTGTATTGGAAAAACTCTACAACTACAATATATTTATAACTTGCCTCTACGTGGGTCGTTTGATAAGTTTGGTAAATTTCCATGAAATGGCGCTACAATCCATTTGATGACGCGACATCTCGAAAGATCCACTCTTCGAACCCCTTCAGGCCAAATTTCAGCCAGAAAGGACGCATAGTTCACGTTTGGTAGACCTTTGAAGCGAGATTGGCCCACAAAAAAATGCTCTTCCATCAAGACAACGCGCCGTTCCACAAATCGATCGTTGCAATGACAAAACTACGAATTGGGCTATGAATTGATTCCTCATCCACCCTATTCTCCGAATTTGGACCCGTGTGACTTCTTTCTGTTCCCAAACTTAAAAACTTGGCTCGGTGGGAAGAAATTCTCGTCAAATAAGGAAGTCATTGTCGCCGTCAATGAGTATTTTGCAGACTTTGAGACAGCCTACTTCAAGTGATTACCCACGTATATATATTTGATACTGTTTACGATAATATTTGCAAAAATAAAGTTTTATTGGTTGTAATTTAAAAATTACATCTACAAGTTGGATTGTCCGGAAAGTTCGTGCCGACTAAAATTTAAATTTTAGTATACATTTAGTATACATTTAGTATACATTTTGTGTTTCAATTTTCCTTCAACATCGGCACGAATTTTCCGAACAACCCAATATTTTACATTTTTATTTCTCTTAAAAATAAATTGCTAAAAACGTATAGCTTTATGTAAAACTATAAAGATAAAAATAAGAAAACACGTGTATAATTTTTCTATTAAATATTCTGAACATATTACATTATAATCGGTAAAAAGATATTGCAGTGAGATAATTAATATTAAATTTTAATTTCTCATGAACAATTAGATATGATTGACACGCAAATGTATTCAAGGTCTAGTTTTTTTATAATAACTAGTTCACGTTTTTATAAAAAAAAATCTCTTGCATAATCTAAGATTGATTTAATTACTTGCTGGTTGATGAGATGATAAAATATTAATTTATACACATAACATTTATACACATAACATTTTAACTTAAATAAGCTATATTTAATTTAACTTAATTTTACGTAAGTAAAATAATTAATCCAATTAATTACAATTAATTATAATTCATTTACAGAATCACTTTTTAAATCTATTTTTTTAAATTGATTCTGTAAATAGATAAAAATTTTAAAATAGATAAAATTACAAAAAATAGATAAAATTACATAAGTTATAAAAAAATAATAATTATATAAATAATTAAATAAATCTTTTAAAAATTGTAAATTATATTTGTCTAAATAAATTCTTTACTTTCTTATAGATTTGAAATTGAAAAAAAAATATTTCAGTCAATAAATTAAACGCAAAATATAATTTAATTGATAAATATACAATTCGGCAATTATTTTGTATCGAGATAAAGAACTGATGCAACTATTACTATTATGTTTAATGTTGAAGAAATTAAATAAAAGAAAAATAATTAATTTAAAATATAATTCAATTTATTAAAATTAAATTAAATCTTATTGTTTCAATTCATAATTGTATTCAAGTCCGACAAACTGAATCGGCGCACAATTCAATGGACTGATACTGATTGTATTTGTATATTCAGAAATGAATATTACTAAGCTTCAATTTACTTTGACTAGAAAAAAAATGAAACTTTTTTCTCTTAATTGTGTTTAAATTAAAACTGTTGTCTATAATGTAGATAAGAGAGATGTAGAAATTTGTTCAAAAATTAAACAGAAATAAAAATTTTTTAATTAACCAATTCTCATTGTGACTGACAGGTAATTCTTCGAATATTCTGAAACATGGAGTATTTGAACGTCAAATATAACAAACGAAAATTTCCCAAATACGAAATCCTTTACATAGAACGTTTACATAGAACGTTTAAATTCAGCATGCAATAATACTCTTCCAAAATGTCCTTCAGGCATTTTGCTCAAAGAGACATCCAGATTATTAAGCTGAACCTCGAACCGCGAACATTTTGGCGAATATTTTATTGTCTTTTGCTGAGTTGCGTAACAAATGTTTATCAAAATTATTGCGGTTGAGAGCCCCAAAGTTTTGTTCGATAATTTGAACCTTAAGAATATATTATACCTATTTTTATAAATATGTTACTATTTATATTTTAAATAAATTATACTGTAAATAATACATATAAAAGTTATGTTTAGAACATTCTATTTGTCTTGAATAATACATTTTTATTATTCATTTATTTTATTAATTTTTTTTTAATGTTGTATTTTTTAATGTTATTCTTTTTAATGTTAAATTTATAAATTAAAATTTAAAAAACAATGACAAAAATTTCAATTTAGTAATTATTTTATATATTATAGTAAGTATTTTAAGTATTCAAAATAATTTATGAAAAGTTTTATTGGTATTTGGAAATTAATTACAAAGGTTTAGAAAAAATAAATATTCTATTTATTTACAAATAAACTGTGCAATGTAACTTTACATAAATAATCTTGACTTCAGTTATTTTATAATACATTTTCATATATTTCTATTAGAGCATAAAGAAAATATTACTTTTTACTAAAGTAACTTTTCATTCAAATGGCAAATCGTCACTAAATTTTTTTTATTATTTTTAAATGCGATCTAAAATAATTAATACAATTGTTTCATAATTTTTTCATTATTTTGAAAATATATGTAATATATTCTTAATATATAATTTGAGTTGGTTGAATCTCTATTAGATTGATATAACTCCTTTCACGCGAGACAGAAATTGATGTTTCGCACGTCGTTTGAACGATAAATATAAAGCGCCCAATTGCACGAAAATAATAATTGAGCAAACTTTAAATTGGAGAATCTTTAGAGAAAAAAGGAGAATTGGAAATCATCCTTCCCACTTTAAATGCCCCCACATGGAACGTGAATCTTATTTTGTAAGATGATCGTGCGATTCCGCTGGAGAACGGAAACACATGTTCGACCGTCGACGTCGTATCTCCGATGAACCGAAAGCATCGCCCAGGAAACCGAGGTGCGGCCGATGCCGGTGCCGAGAACGATGAAGCCATCAACGATCAACAGCAGTAACAGCATCGACTTATCGAATGTCACCAGCTTCTCTCTTGTTTCCTCGATCCTCTGCGAGAACCTTACCGACCGCGATGTGCTCGCTGAACAATCGATTAAGTACCAGTGGGATACCAAGAACATCACGTGTTCCAAACGGCATGCACCCGAGCTAACCAGTGCAATATACCTCAAAGTTATCGTGTTGGCAATTATATCGGTTCTAAGCCTAGTCGGCAACTTGGCAACGATATACTCGATCACGAAGAATCGTCGGAAGCGACATGGCTCGACGATTTATCTTTTGATTTTTCATCTGTCAGTCGCCGATTTGCTAGTCACTATCTTCTGCCTCGCTGGAGAAGCAATTTGGAGCTACACCGTTGCGTGGCTGTGGGGCAATATCGCGTGCAAGATCTTTAAGTTCCTACAAATGTTCAGCCTGTATCTAAGTACTTTCGTACTTGTGCTAATCGGCGTCGATCGATTTGTCGCGGTGCGGTATCCCATGAAAGGCCTCAATACACCTCAAACGTGCTCGCGATTCGTCCTTCTCACTTGGTTACTGTCTTTTATACTCGCCACTCCACAGGTAAGACGATTTTGCTTTACGTATTTTAAATATGAAAAAAACGATACAATTCAAAAGATATAATTTTTGAATTTTTACTCGATTGAATTAGAAAAAGATTATTTCATCAAAAGTATACGATAAATATTTGTATTTCTACTAAATAGTACTTGTGTCTTTCCTAAAATTTCCAAAGAGATCATAAAATATTTTTTATAAAAATAATACATTTTAAATTGTGTTGCTTTTATAAATAAAAAAGAGGATCTTCAGAGAGCATTTAAAGTTAAAATTTTAGTGATCAATTTGAAAAAGTTACTTTATTTTGAATTTAGTCATTTTAGTTGGATCAAAATAAATGATCGATGATATTTCAAGTTACGTCACTTTTGATAAATTATTCCGGTTATACATAATTTTGTAGGATATCAAAGTCATCACTCCACAAAAAAACTGGTTTTTCGTTGTGAAACGAAAATAATAAAAACGACATTCAATCATGTTTCTGAGAATATTTCCTTTTATCGTTATTTGCCTAGTTTAAGAGAGAACAGGATCAGTTATAGGAATATAGAAATAAGTAGAATAATCGAGGCTACATTAAAAACAAAACACGCGAGACACGCGTAAACGTGTCTGAGCAGCAACGACTGTCACTAAATCTGCTGTAACATCTTGTTGCGAACACATTTATGAAGTTATGCCACAATTTTAAAAAATCGTACATCTAAATAAATATTTTTATTCTTAAAATTTTAATCGTATATAATTGTCTGAGATATTTAATTCTACTTAGATAAGTAAGTAAGAACTATAGATAAGTAAGTAAGAACTATACTTAGTAAGTATAGTTCTTACTTAACAAAGTCCAACAGATTTTTTTTGTTTATATGTCTTTGTTATCGCATATTGTTAATGTTTTTTAAATGAACGGATGGAGATAGACTAACCACAGTATGGAACTGTATGACTCATTTAGTGACGACTCTTATACTTATTCAAAATTTTATTTTCTTTAAAGAGATTTTCCTCAGTGGTAAATGTTATAAATTTAATTCCCTCATGTCCAATCTTGAAAACTAGATTTATTCAACGTGTTTTGCACGAAAACAAATTTTACAAAAAAATATTGTTTTGACCTACGAAGCGAATGTTTGTGTTTAAATATATTTTTATACAAGTTTTATTAATATGTAGCCAAAGATGTAGCTTAAAATACATTAATCTTATTTTAATAATCGTAGTCGAATTATCCCGATACCGGGATAACCTAGTTGAATCAGATGGAAAATTTTTTTCATATTTTTTCATATTAGTTATCAATTTTCCCTTATTATTAAAATATTATTAGGTAATCAAATATATGTAGTAACTTATGTAGAATTCATTTTTTCGATAAGTCTCTTAAATTTGTCTGTAAAAATTCGAAACTGAAAAATGAGTCTATTAGCCCCGATCTCCCCTACATCATGCACTTGATACATATACTAATTATTTCTTTCTATTAAATTATTTTAATTTCAGCGATATATTCAAAGAATGATGTACTAAATTGGTATAATATGCATCAAAACGATTAATTAAATACACATATCATAATATGTTTACACGTATCGCCAAAATTAAGATCATTCAATAGAAAGTTAATATTCGTGTCAAGTATACGTTGTAAACTAGGCCATTATAGGCCATTATAATATATTATATTAACACTGGCATGTAGGTTGCACCTAACAAAAACTTAATTTATTAAGTTTAGTATTATTTACTATTTTTAAGATAAATAAACGATATTAATAAAAATGTTTATACTGTCTACTACTATGGAAAAAATATTAGAAATCCGAAATACTTATTTTTCTTATTAAAAAAAGTATTTTTGAAATTCCTGCATTTTTGCTGTATATCCCATAGAGGGATATATGACTACTCATAGGAGGAGAGGGATATACAATATTATGGCTTATATAAAATTAACAAATAACGCTTATAAATAATATATAAAATGACACAATAACTTAATAAAATATATTTACAAGTTTTTTAAGGAATAAGAATGATAAATATGTATACGTGTATATAAAGTATAGATAATAATTACGATCTTTCTACATATATTACAAGTGTTATTACATGAGGTATATATTTCATGTAACGTGTTTATTGCACTGAATGCAATCTCACTTTATACGTTTTAAGCATAAATCCCGCCCGTTAAAAATGCCATATATATATAT
>NW_012130117.1:1556664-1563474 GCF_000143395.1 Atta cephalotes | reverse complement strand
GGTGGAATATACAAGATTACAAATTAAACAAAGAATACAAGAGCAAAGCACTTGTAGTTTACTATACAACATGTTTTATTATTCCTTTATTATTCCTTTAAACTTGTATATCATGAAATAATCACTAATTGTGTCTTTTATGCGCCCCTAATTATTATTATAGCCAGTAATCATTTTATGTAGATTATAATTTATGATAATGCTACTAATTATAGTGAAAAATCGATTCAACTCACAATAATTTCATTAATATTGACAGAAACTGAAATCCTAACACAATACTAATATAACATAAAGGCATGTAATAGAGTAGTTGCGGGAAAATTACCCCCCCCCACTCCTTCTATTTTTTTTTACTTTTGTGGCGTAAATTCCAACGCGGTATTTGCCGAAGTTATCCTATGATTAATGAATAATTTTTTAAGTAAAAAGAGGCTCCTTTCCCCTTTTTTGAATTTTTTAAATTATATCACATTGAAATAAGAGAACGATATGTGTACTATGTAGATATACATGATTCTCTCTTTAGACATTTGAACATTTAATTTTATAAACATTTTTGTTGCATTTATGCATAGTAAAAATGATTTTGATATATACAGGATATTTAATAATTCTGCTGACAACACTCGTGGACTGATAGAGCGGATTAAACTGAGTCGAAAAGTCCTCTACCATTTTACAATTTTCATAATAATTAACAAGATATTATAATTACTAAAAATCGCTGAATATTGGTTTTCAATAATTTGTTACTCAAATACTATCAACTTCACAGAAAAATAGCGAAAGACAAAAATTATTTGTTTTCTTCTCATAAAATTCTGAGAATTTTTTCATCAATTTTTTCATGAATTGAAAAGATAAATTTTAAAAGATTTGAAAAGATTAAAATTACACTTTTATGTCTTAAGTTCTTGTTTTATAAAAAAAGTACATACCTATCCGAGTAATATAATTTATTGGCAATAAATTTATTAAATGTTGACATGCATTGAACCAATATTGCGCCAATAAATTATACCAGAATATATTCTTCAGTTTAAAAAAAATTTATTATATTTTATTATAAAATGGCATTATACAAACTCTTGAACGTTCCCGTACAGAAATAATTATAAATAATATTAATATAATAAAATATAATTAGATTATTTTAAATAATTATTATTATATAATTAGATATTTTCATTGGTTCTCTCTTTATATCCTTTAAAATCTAGTAAATATCTTATTACATTTATATTATTTCGATTATTATTTACCACACAAATTCCGCGACAATTTATTACAAAGACACATTCCAAGAACAATGCAGAAGAATATTGCATAAAACATGCGATTTGAACCTTTATTCTTGATTTATATAATTATATTAATGTACGTTACATTATACTCGAAACATACGTGATTATCTCAGATTTCACATATAAAGAACCGATTTATATTTTAATTTAATTTCTCAATTATATTATTTATCGGTATTTTGGAACATGCTATAAAACGCTTTAAAAAGATTTAATTGATTATTAAAATGGCATATGTGTTGATTTCCCTAAAAATTAGCTTTTTATCTGATGAATATTTAAAGCAAAAAATTATATTAGCAAACGAATGACTTATTTGAATATTAAATAGTAGTTAAGTATCGAATCGTGTTAAGGCAGTCGACCGTTAGAAAAATGCTCATCGATAAACTAGATTTACGTACAAAAAAATTATATAGATGAAGACATATTTAAGAAAAAAATCTAGTAAGTGCTTATACTATTGTTTTTTACTTAACGCTATTTTAAACCGGCAAAAGAGTTAAATAATGTCAGAAACAATTTGATCTGAATTATGGTTGTAAATATTAAATGTGGGAAAAAGTTCATGGCATTTTTCTCGTTAGATGTAATATAATCAAGATTTCAGACTCGATTAAAAGATTACATAAACTTGACAAAAAACAAACAAGTTTTTGCTTGGAATTATAACTCAAAGAATTAAGGATTTTATACGTACATATTGGTCACATTGTTTTTAGAAAGAAAATTTAGAAATAAAGTAATCTAACACAATGATATATTTTGAATAATTCTTAATATATTCTCAATTTTTTATAATTAAGTTAAAAAATTGCCTTTAAATAAAATAAGTAAAAATAAAATAGATGAAAATCTTCTTTTATATTTTTCAAGTTATCTAAGATATTTTACTATTCAAACTGTCTTAATTAAAAATAAAATCAATATAATATTAGGTATATTTGTAAAAATTCATCATAAATAGGAGAATATTTATTCTATTGTATGATAAAGGATGCAATGAAAGCCATTATTATTCAAATGTTCTGAAGCATTTGATTGAATTAAAAGAAAAAATGTAGTAAATGACCAAAAGAATGTTTCGAATCATTTTTCAAATCTCATGAAAACTAAAGATAGAAGAGAAAACAGTTGAGCAATCCTCTCATTTTTTATACTGCTATAATATCAATTACGCAATTTGCATTTGAATATCGCGCTAACAAAAATTATATCAAAATGTGACTACTTTATTTTTTTTTTAATTAATAACAGTGATGTCATGGACATCTATTAATTCGTGCAATATATGATTATTATTATATTACGATAAATTATTATAGACGTAACTTGATTGATGAATCTCAAGTCTTTGTTGAAAAATTTCTTATTCATAATTTCTTAGTTATAATTACATCAGATAACTACAAACTACACTACGTATAAAACATTGTATAATGTATGTAAATTTTCATTGTTTCTCAAGGAACAGAAATAAAAGAAGAATTTTCCAACAATAAAAATAACAAATCAGAGATATTCTGATTTATATTGAATTTCCGAAGGAAGTCAAATTTGGTCGAAGCGGGTCTTGGTATCTAATAATATTTTTACAATTTTCAGTTCGAGCAAACTGTGTGTCGATTATTTGTCAATCTTGAAACATAATTCTTAACTGAAGTCCTAAACTAGAGCACTGCATTTGACAAGCAATTTAATATGACTGCTAATGCAATATCTTTAAAACACTGCAAAGAATAAAAGAGTGCAAAGTACATATTAACTATGATAAGTAAGAAACGGTGTAATTAATTTAATTAAAATACTTTTTTATCACGTTATAGACAAACAAAAAAGAACAAACCTTATACAACATATATTCTGTTTTATTATATGCGTCATTAATGTAATACAAAAACACTGTCTTGTGTATTCCTCAAGGTATACGTACATAATATTCCAGAACAAAGAATTAATATTTTATGAAATATCATTATATACCGGAGGAAACATTTCATAAACGTATTTTGTGAACTTATTTCAATTTCATCTTTAATCAACACTTTGTAACTCTGCAACACGTGTTCGTAGAAACTTTCAGCTTCCACTATTCGAGATATTCTTTCTAGAAGTTCCCGTACATAGAAAGAATACATTTTCTATTTAATCCTTTGAGAAGTATAGTATTACACCTTTTAAAAAATTTAAAAACATATATCTTACAAATTTTATATCTAGTACTTAGATAATATTTGTAAAAATTACTAAATCTGAATTTGTGGAGTGTAAAACTTTTTAATTTCAGAATAATTTAGGACAAAAAGTCCGACAAATTTTTAGTTTATGTAATATATACTATAGCAAAAAAATTTGTTTACAATACAATACAAGATATAAAAAAATTCATCTGAAGAGGTCAAAATTAATTAATTTCGAATTTGAAATCAAAATCGTTAAACTTTGACAAAAGATAAAATTGCTGCTTCCATTTTATACAAATCAGACAATTTTTTTTTGTATTATAAATCCGCCATATTGAATCCGCATTTTTAATTTTTAATTTTTAATTTTTAATTTTTTACTTTAGATTTATTGATCTATATCTCCGGATAAGAATCCGGATCTAATAATATTTTTGTTACAATTTCCAGTTTAAGCAAAAAACGTATCGATTATTTGTCAATTTTAAAATACAGTCCTAAACTAAAACTGATGTAAGTAATATCACAAACTATTGTAAATTGAATCTAATTAAATAAGAGAAATCCTATATTATTATCCGGTCAAAACAAATCGTAATAGTATAATAATATGTTTGTATGAATTTTACAATTCCAAAAGTTCAAACAAACTACGCGACGATTATTTGTCTTGAAATACAGTCACAAACAAAATCAGAATAATAATATCATTTATTAAATTGAGCAATTCAATAATTTTTTATGCTAATAAGCATTAAAATTAAATAGAATCTCCCGGCTGCAATGGAATGATATTTTTCACAATAAATTCTTTGCAGTGTTTTAAGATGCTCATTAGCAGTCATTAAATTGCTTGTCAAGTGCAATGTTCCAGTTTAGGACTTCAGTTAAGAATTGTGTTTCAAGATTGACAAATAATCGATTGACAAATAATCGACACGCAGTTTGCTCGAACTAAAAATTGTAAAAATATTATTAGATACCAAAACCCGCTTCGATCAAATTTGACTTGCTTTGCTTATTTGTGTTAAAGATTTCTCAATCGATTTTTACTTAATGTTGTGTGATTAATTTCGTAATGCCTGCCACACACTCTTCAGCATTATATGTATACATATGAAATAAAATGAAGAAGTTCCAATACATTGTTTACATACATAACGAAAAATTATACTTCTAATTATTAAAGCGGGGAAAACTGCAAAAGCAATTTCTGTACGTTCTTAACAAAAGAACATATTTTGATAAAAAAAGTCAAACAAGCGAAAAATTCGATCAAGAGTGGAATATAATGCCGCCTAGCATACAAAAATATAATAAGAAATTATAATCATTGAAATAGGCGTACAAAATTTTGCAAGAAGAAAAGAATAAAAAAGAATTTTAATATAATACTTTATATGTCAATAAAAAAGGAGAAAAATAATAATATTGTATTATTTAAACATGTTTGTATTTTAGAAAATATTCATTTAAGAAACAAATTGGCAAAAGTACAGAGCATGAAGAAATCTTTCAATATAATATTAAAAAATAAAAAACATATCTAAAAATACAACTGAGGATAGAGGATAAAAAGGTATTAAAAAAAATAGCCACTATTAAACATAATTATACAAAACGAGTAAGAAAAAAATAGAAGAAAATTAAAACAGTTATCAATAAAAATGAGCACAATTTTACAAAAAAAAATTATAATTTTATATTTATAATTTCATATTTATGTAAAAGAAATGACATTCAATATATTATGTTATTTTAGCATGATTGATCAAAATAATGCCAATTTAACAAATATAAACAAAAAAAGATGTTAAAAGAAACGTTATAAATACGTTTTAAATTATTTCTTATCAGAATCTATAATATATAATATAATGTATACATGAGATTTCTTTTGTTTCAAAGCAAAAAGGAAATTAATAAAAAATAGTATCAGTTTGCGCAAGCAACTATTGCCCGTAAAATACTTTTAAATCCATCTTAAATAAAATTACTATTAAAAATTTGAATATCACGAGTTTGTAACTTAAAAGTAAGAATACATAATTGTGAAATTACTATTGTTTACTATTGTTTACTATTGTTCTAGTGATAGTAATTAAAAGAAAATTTATACCAAGCAACTATTATATTTTTTACTTATATCAAGAAATGCTTGTCTATTTAGATTGTAGTTTTCCTTTTATTTATACAATTTATATAATGAATATATAGCAGTAAAAATTACAGATATACAAAAAATTTCTTTCTTGCTCAACAGTTCATAGACAATTAAATGACAAAGCATTCGCAATAATCTCAATAATGGCGAACAAATTCGCCACATATAAATTTTAATATCTTTCTTCGAACTGATTTTGGTATAAAACAATAACTTTTATATAAAATAAATTAAAATAAAATTATTTTTGCAGTTTTATTTTATTTTAATATATTTTACATAATAAACATATAACAAAAATATAGGAAAAATATGTTTCCTACTTGGTAATCACTTAATTACGATTACGACGGTATTTGCAAGAACTTCTGGGAATTTGATACCGGATGTCCGGCGACTGCTGCCATAAAGCGTGTGTAAATAGAACTAAACTGAGTCAAAAAGTCTTCTATTATTTTGCAATTTTGCAAAACATTTTGCACATTTTGCATTTTTTTGCAACTTTGCAAAAAAAACAGTAAGAAACAAAAATTGTTTATTTTCTTCTCAAAGTTTTTAGAATTTTTTAATTCTATATTTTTTCATGTTGATAAAAATAAGAAAATGCAATACTAAAAAGTTAATTAAAAATTCTGAAAAAATTCTTAGAGCTTTATGAGAAGAAAATAAATTTTTGTCTCTTACTGTTTTTCTGTGAAGTTGATAGTATTTGAGTAAAAAATTATTGAAGACCAATATTCGGCAATTTTTAATAATTAATTATCTCGTTAACTATTGCAAAAATTGCAAAATGGTAGAAGACTTTTCGACTCAGTTTAGTCCGCTCTACACACGCTCTATAACAATAGTTTCGCAGGATCCTGTATACATTAAGTTTTAATCTTTTATCAAACCAGCTTTAATATAAAACAATGTGGTTTTATATAAAATAAATTAAATCATAAAATTGTTTTTGTAGTTTTATTTTTATTTTGACGTATTTTATACAACAAAAACGCAGCAATAAAATCACAGTTGTTATAGATAGAAAAAATATATCTTCTTCTTGGTAATCACTGGCAATTCAATAACAGAGCATTCCTAAAAATCTTTGGTTATTCGAGATATATGAATATATGTGTTTTACAATATATATATATATACAATATATACAATA
>NW_012130117.1:1541464-1556644 GCF_000143395.1 Atta cephalotes | reverse complement strand
AATATATATATATATATATATATATATATATATATACTTCTTCAAATTATCAATAAACATTGATTTGATTTTAATATAAAGCAATGGCTTTTGTAAAAAATAAATTAAAGCATAAAATTGTTTTTGTAATTTTATTTTTATTTTTATATATTTTATATAATAATCAAAACATCAATATAAACAGATAGTTACAAGAACATTATAAATATAGTTTACTATACAAAATTTTTTACAAATAAAATTTGATTTTTTCTTCAATGTATCTATAAAACTGTATGTATCTATAAAACTATTAGGATAGGATATATGATAAAACTTAGAAAAGATTCAAAAGAAATGAAAATGAAATTTACTCCTCAAAACAATTTGATTGTAATGTAGAAAATTAAAATCATATTACAACATTTAGGAATCTCAACGAATATTACTGAAATATCTTCATGATTACCATGATAACGATGTACTGCGATCCCATTGTTCGGAAGGCATATTTGAGCTATTGCTTCGCTCGATATCCTCAATCACGTTGGTCCTTGTCATAGTTGGGTTCGATTTAGTTGACTTATCAGTCAATTTGTCGACGTCCAGAATAGGTTCGATCTTAGACTTCATCGTCCCGTCGTGAACACGTCCATCAAAGCCTCTGCTTCCACCTCTTCTCTTCCTGCAGGACCTTGACCCGCATCCCCGTGAGCTCCGTCGCATATCTTTCTTGCTGCACCTGCAGACAACCCTTTGACCCCTACGCCCAGTCCTTCTATTGCGTTGTGTCCCGCCACCTTTTGATCGATGCATCTTTCGCTGGCAGTACAAATCCAGTAGACCGATCTCCTGAGCAGCCACCTCCTGTCGTGTGATTTCATTGTCAATTGGTAAACTATACTGACCATCGGTCTTCTTCAAAATGCCATAAGTAACTCCGCGCTTTAAAGCATTCTGCATCTGTGAGAGCAAGCCAAAACATCTTCATGAATACGTGTATGAATATATCAGATAACCACAATGTCAAGAAAACATCTTTGTGATATTTTTTATTATATATCTTTTAAACGCGCATGCATGTATGTAAAAGACGTTTTTATTATCTATTCATCATCTTTACATCGTCTTTTAGACATGCATATATTGTTTGGAAACCTTTTACACTTTCTGTTATTTAAAGAGACAGTTGTTTATTTAAAAAACAGCCTCATATAAATGATTTTTACACAACAACATTACAAAACATTATATAAATTGATGTATTTGAAATTTAAACTCTACTGGGAAAAAAAACGAAAAACTTCAGACTTTGCTCAATGAGACTCTGTCTCAATGTCATATTTTATATTCAAATATTAAATAAGAATTCTCTGAATCTTCACACACAAAAAATTACTTGAAATAAATAAACAAGAAAAAAAAATTAATAATAAATAGCACTTTACAAACAGTTGTTTAGAAAGTAAAGAATGATCCATTTCCTCGTTTTATTTATATATATAATTAAAAATTCTATAATTAATGTTTGATAATTTCAATAATAACTGAAAACAAGTTTAAAAATTATAAGATAGTAAACAAGAGTAATAAAGCAATGTTGCAAAAAGGTTGTGATAAAATTGCACTTAACAAATCAGACATAAAAAACATACATAAATTTTCTTTTTAATTAACTAACTAAGAAATCAGTATAGGATTAAATCATCAGGAAAATATGCATTTCGTAGTAAAATTGTGTTAATGTGCTTAGTTTAAATTTTTTAAATGAGTGACGCAATCTTGAAATGAGCGACGCAGAATCAGGAATTGCGATGTAATAAATCTTAAGCGGCACAGAATAAAATCTTTTTCATCAAACATATTTATATATATATTTTTTTTTTATTTATATACATATTTAAATTATTGAATAAAATAATTATGTATATAAATAAAAAATAGATATATCTATATATATATAAATTATATTTAAATGATATTTAAAAATTAAAATAAATTTTAAAAACTTATACCATATTATTTCATTCGACGATCATAAAAACGTGAAATGTTATTAATGTAAACCTGACGTCGTGCCACAGCAACCGGAATTTTATAAACAGATGTAATATAATGAAGAATTTCTCGTGTCGTAGATCCTTTGAGCTCGCGAAGATTCTTGATCGCAGAAATTATTAAACCAAGGATCTTCAGATAATATGCCATGTTGATGAGATTCTAAATTAACAAAGTCGAGGAAAGAATAAATTTTCTCTCTTTATTAATTAAATAATCTTTAAATAATTCAAATGGATTTGTATCATATTCTAAGCTTTCATAAAATGATCGTACATCGATATCAATTATTTTTAACTCAATGTCAGTAAACACAATTAATTGCGTGTACA
Source organism: Atta cephalotes (assembly GCF_000143395.1). Lineage (NCBI taxonomy): Eukaryota > Metazoa > Arthropoda > Insecta > Hymenoptera > Formicidae > Atta > Atta cephalotes. The sequence goes on along the minus strand of NW_012130117.1, from coordinate 1,554,275 downwards.
GTGTTATATAATTTCCTATTAAACTGTACATCTAATTGTACACTATTAAATTTATAATATCAAATTATATTTAATTTTAATTATTTTTTAATCATTTCTATAGATCGTCTCTTCCAATATATCGTTAATTCGATTACAACAATGGAATTAAATAATTTAATTCAAGAAAATGTATTTATAATTCAAATTTAATTAATTTTTTACTAAATGCATACATTAACATAGACAATATTTACTAATCACAGAAATAGATTGATTTATATTTTACAAATATAGAAGTTAAAAATAACAAAATGTTATTTAACTCAAGAGATTGGATTATTATTGCTCCTTTGATATCTAACAACGTATCTATCTGTATAATAATATTATAATTTTCTACTCAAAGATAACATATAACATATTATGTTATATTACATTTATTGGAAATTATATTGTTACTGTTAATTGTTTACCGAGGGATATCGTCATTATCAATGTCTCTTGCTTATACGGGAGAGATATGTGTCTCCAGAAAAAAATAAACGAGATAAGCAGCAAAGACGTGTATTTCATATGCATATCTGTAAAATAAAGATAACGATGGATGCTGTACTAGATATGAGGAAGACGTTGCAATTCAATCGAGCGTTATCCTGTCCTCGAAATGAGACCAATTCTAGATAGATTTAATGAGATGTCAAGTGCATCGGCTGAAAGGCGGATGTAAAGTCTTTGAAATTGATTTAATGTGTCTTCTTGTCGAGGTCACGCAACGAGTTAGGGCCGGAAAGACGAAGATCGCGAGCCCAGTCAAGGAACAATGCTGTCGTGGCGACGAAAGAAAAAGACACGGTCCGTGTGGTGAAGATTAATGACAGACGTATACCTATCTCTTGACAAGCTGAGAGACGAACGGCCCGTTTAATTAATGCGCCTCTCCTGTTCCATGAAATTCTTTTTACGGCAACATTCACGGTAACCTTTGTATCATCTCTCGCTTCGGTATTCCGCCTTATCGAAAAAACACAGCGAATTTGCAAGTCAGCTGATCTGCCAAACGGGATAACATCAAAACCTTCAACGTTGATGAATAAACGTTTACAAATGAATGTCTAAAGTGATGTTAGCTTCATGGTGGATAACAATGAATAACCATGAAAAATGAAGCTGAAATTAGTAAATGATGTTGAATCATGGTGAATGATGTTGGCTCTATTCTTTATTTCTATTATATTTCATACACCGTTTTTGACTGTATAGCGGATATATTATTATTTGCACTAACCTTGGTTGAATTAATGTTATATGCTTTACTATTGGTAGAGCATACAACGTCAACCATGGAACATTAATTCAACCTAGGTTGATGCAAACCAGCTACAGTCAAAAACGCTATTATAGTATATGTATAGACATTGTAATGAATAGATGGGCCGATATTCATAATCAATTCTTAATCAATTCTCTTATTAAATCAAAGGCCGATATTTATAGTCCGTTCTTATTTAAGACTATCTTAAGTAATATCTTGAAATGCTAATACGACCCTTTGACCGGTATTCATAATTAGACCGAATTTAAGACCGTCTTAAATACAGTCTTAAAATATCATGAATCAATCGGACAGCTACTGTATTAGCGTCTTAAGACATACTTAAGGCGGCATTAAAATAAAAATAGACTATGAATACTGCCCATGGAGGCAATTCCTTATAGAAATTTAAATAAATAAAGGTACTGTTAACAATACTATTTTAACAGTACTTTTAATATTCAAAGTAAATTAATCAACTAGCATTATTCTGTATGTAAAAGTGTCAAAAAATTAATAGGTAGTTTATGAGATATTTTATATTACATGTCGTAATTATATTTACTAGAATAAAATATAAAAAATACTTTATAAATTGTTAATTTTTCAATATCTCTACTTTAATACTTTTACACTTTTGTATATGTAGAATAATTTAAAAATCATATTATATATTATAAAAATATATATATAATTCTATTTAAAAAATTATATAGTTCTATTTATAAATGGAATTTTATATATGTATTTTGCCCAACAGCCTACGTTTATTTTAATCTTTCGTTTAAATTAAAATTAAAAATATGGGTAACATCTTCATAAATAAATATTGTAGTACATCTTATGTATTAAATTAATTAACTAAGGATAACTATATTAAAAAGAAGCCGATTTTTATCCACAGAGATGTAAGTAAAAGAAATAGTATTTTTTGTAGATTTTGAATATGATAAAATTATTAAAAAGTTCATTTGAATAATACTTTCAAAAGTAAGCAAGAATATTGAAATATTGAAATATTTAAATATATCTGTTTGTGTGCTCAATTTTCAAGATGTTCCTTATCAATCCCGAACTTTTTACATTAGCATTATTATAATTAGAAGACATCTATAAAAAAATACTATTTCCTTTCCTAAAAATCGGCCTCTTTTTAAAATTCTCCTTTATTTATATTTTATTTTTATACGCAAATCTTTGAACTTTCGGACATTCTGTATTTTCGCAAATTCTGTATTTTCTCTCTCAAATCCACAAGTAATACCTAATTAACCTAATCAATGTACATGCTATTACTATTTTATTTACGTATTTCGTTACTATTGATGTCTGCATATTTATATACCAATTTTTTTTCAGATCGCGATATTTCATGTTGTGCAAGGACCATTTGTCGAAGAATTTATGCAATGTGTGACACACGGCTTTTACACCGAGCGTTGGCAGGAACAACTCTACGCAAGTTTCAGCCTATTCTTCATGTTCCTTCTGCCATTAGCAATTTTAATTACCACTTATGTATCCACTGTGCTCACTATTTCCCGTAAGTATGATTTTTGCGTTATATATACAAAATTATAATTGCGATAAAACGTACAATGTGTGTAAAATATGATTCATTATTCTTATATATATTGTAATTTTATAATAAATTTTATTTAATCTAACTTATGCAGATCTTTAAATATTCTAAAAGATTTTAAAAAGTATTGGTGAGTACAAATTAGTTCGGTCCGTTTCCCTAAAGCTTCAGCTGTTGTGAATGGTTCATAGTGATAGCTGATTTTGACGGTTTCAGAGAGGTTAAACATCTGCTAATATTCAGTTTATATCGCTTTGAGTTTCATACAAAAATCTTGATTTTTATTATGTTTGAAATGTCGAATTTTATGTTAACCAAGCAACATTTGCAAGAGGTTTTGATTTTCTGCTTTAATTGGAAGAAAAGTGCGGCTGAAGCCCATCGAATGCTTGTCGAAGTTTATGACACTGCTCCAACTGATAAATCAGGGATGTAAGGAATGGTTTCAACGTTTCAAGGATAGAGATTTCAGTGTTAAAGACAAGCCTAGCTCTGGACAGTCAAAAAAATTCGAAGAATTAGAGGCATTACTCGAAGAAGAGTCAAATGCAAGAGGAGCTTGCAGAATCATTGGGGATAACTCAACAAACCGTTTCTGTACGATTGAGAGCCATGGGAATGATTCAAAAACAAGGAAATTGGGTGCCTTATGAACTGAAACCGAGAGACGTTGAAAGGCGATTTTTCACTTGCGAACAGCTGATTCAAAGACAACAGAGAAAAGGTTTTTTGCATCGAATTGTGACTGGAGATGGATATTCTACGACAACTCCAAGAAGAAAAAATACTACACTAAGCCCGGTCTCGTTGCCATCGACCTCAACACCACGGCCGAACCACCACGAACATTCATGGTTCGAAGATCATGCTCTGTATCTGGTGAGAAAAAGAGTCTTGTTTACTATGAGCTACTGAAACCTGGCGATTCCATTACGGGCGATCGATATCGACTACAATTGATTCGTTTGAGCTGTGCATTGCGAGAAAAACAGCCGGAATACGAGCAAAGACATGATAAAGTTATTCTTCTTCATGACAACGCTCGGCCTCATGTCGCTAAAGTCGTAAAAAAATATTTGGAAACACTCAAATGGGATGTTTTACTGCACCTGCCGTATTCTCCGGACATTGCTCCTTCTGGTTTCCGAAGGATGCAGCAAGTCACCGGTTTACTTCTTTCGCAGAAATCGAAAATTAGCTCCAAAATTGGATCGCCTCCAAAGACGAGTCATTTTTTGGAGATGGAATTCGAAAATTGCCTGAGAGATGGGAAAAGTAGTAGGCAGCGAGGGACAATACTTTAATTGATCTGTTCATTCATTTTGTTTGGAAATAAATGCACAAAAAACAGACCGGAAACTAATTTGTACTCCCAATAATTTCTCATATATTAAGTGTAGTAAAAAGAAATCCATTATTTTTCTATTCAATTTCATGCAAAAATAATGGATTTCTTTTTACTACACCTAATATATTTCTGATAAATTCAGAACGAAAACTTGATATGTCTAAAACGACTTAATTTCAAAGATACAAGGTATCAAAATTAAAGGAAAAATTTTATTTTCTAATTTCGAAAACTATTCGAATGGTTTGATCAAATGTATCCGTTATATCACAGATCATTCCAGCAAAGTTGTAATGTTACTACAATATTACGGGAACGTTATAATGTTATTGTAATATTACTGAAACTGATTACTCTGTGCTATTATGTTTCAAAGATATAGAGGAAAGCTTTCTATTATGAAATAGACACCTAATATGAGATAGCAGCGTTTTTGCTAATATAAACTAATATAAACCATCTATTAGTTCCTCCAAGAATTTATTGTTCTTGAATTGAAAACTATTTAGTGGAAAATTCATTATTAAATCATGCCTGTAATTGTTGTAAAAAAAGATTTTAGAATTTGTATGTCTTCAAATTTCATTGAGATGAGCCTTTAAACCTTGTTTATTATTTAATAAGTGAAAAATATTGTATTTGGCAATAAATTCTTCATTTAGTAATAGAGTAAGTATCGTACTAATACGGGAAAATACGGGATATGTTGAATTATTTAATTACAGAAGTTAGATTTAATCGTAAAACTGTAAGGCATAGAAATAGTAATATGAAATACCCAAGGTTTCATTTTTAATATGAAATAACCTGCTCTTATAGTCTTTATATAGTGAAAATCATTGCTAAAGTATGCGTTATTGTGCAATAATAAAAAGAACAACCGGAATGAATATCGAGTACCTGTTTCTGTTTGGTTCCAACTATCTGAAGACAAATCCTGGGTACAATGCATTACATGTTCATTTTGCGCGCACACTGACTATGTTTATTCGTATTTTAGAAACATTAAATAAAATTTTTTAATTGCAATACCGATGTACCTTGCATTTATCATCGATTTTTTTAGACATCTCATATTAGGAGATTTTTTATCTTTGCGATTTGCTCACTTTTTACATTTCTTTAATTTAAAAAAAAATAAAATTTGAATTAAATTTTACATAACATTATCTTAAAGCTTATTAAATTATCTTCAAAATGACCTATTATTTTTTTAAATTCTGCCCATAAACTTCTAACATTTACCCAAAATGTATTCGATATCTCATAATAGTCTTTCCTTTAAAGACCGGTATTCCTAGTTAATTCTTATATTTAAGATCGTCATAAGTATTAAGATGCCAACGGATTAATCAGAAAACCATATTAGCATCTTAACATGTTACTTAAGACAGTCTTGAAATAAAAATGAACTAAGAACACCGGCCGAAAATTCCTTTTTTAGAATCATACAAAGAAATGAATTTTTTCCTTGAACAGGAAGTCGGAGAAATTTTAAAATGGATCAAACAAAAACCTACACAAACATCGATTTAAATAGGAGAAGACTGATGAACAGGGCAAAAACGAAATCACTGCGGATCAGCGTCGTCATCGTAGCGGCATTTCTAATTTGGTGGACACCGTATTATACGATGATGATAATTCTCTTGTTTATCGATCCGGATGATCACGTTAGTGTATTTTGATAACAATAACAGAGGAATTAAATTAGGCTATATTGAAAAGTCTACATCAAATGCTAACAAACATTGAATGCCTTTCAGCTCAGCGCGGAGCTACAGAACGGAATATTTTTCTTCGGTATGAGCAACAGCTTGGTAAATCCTTTGATATATGGCGCGTTTCATCTTTGGCCGCAGAGACAACGGCAGGACTCTTATCATAAGTGAATAGAATTTACGAGACCGTTCGATGTGCCGTATCTCGCAAAATCCTTTGCGCGTTTTGCTCCAATGTAAGCAGCATGCGAGTTACGTAAACTCGTGTACGAGAACGTACACGTGTCATATAGCGATAAAGTTTTTCCGTTTTTTACAATCAAACACCATACAAAAATTCATACGAAGAGACGTAACGTTCTAATCGATAAAAATTCTTACTATCTTGTTTCTAATTATCGATGTTAGAGAAAAAATCTTGATATCTTGTTTCTAATTATTGATATTATCACCAGTTGCAGATCTGAAGCTTTGATGAATCAAAGAAACATGAAAAGACGCGACACGAAAATGCCACTTCTTTCTTATCAAGATAATAACAATAAAGTGATTAATACCACACAGCAGCATCAAATATAATCATTTTTTTTATCAAAATAGATTATGTATGTTTTATGTAAAAGCAACGAACACATGTTGTAACAAGAAATAACAGCGTAATATAAAAAGATAAATAGTGCATAAAAAACAAAAAATAAGAAAAAAACATAGATAAGAAAAAGATTTCTGTCCTCTAAATGAAGTATCGTGTTTAGTTAAGGTGTTTTAATTAAGGATTTTTACAAATAATAAAGTTATTCTATTTATTTATAGAAAGAGAACAATCTTAGGTATGGAATAAGTAGACTTTAAATACTTTATTTCTATTACAAAAAAGATAATAATAACTTATAAAAATTTATATTATTGATTTTTTTAAAGCGTAAATATATTTATACATATCTCTTAATTTGGATCTAATTTAAATTTAATTAAACAAAATATTGTTATATTGTAATTAATGTGTGTGTGTATATATATATTTTTTTTTTCTTAGAATAAAAATTTATTATATATTATTTAATAATAATGTTATAAATAAAATTTTTTAAATGATATATAATAAAAATTGCATTTTACTAATTTCATGTAATGCACAATATCTTGTTCATTAAAAACAATGCAAAAGTATAGATATTTCGTATTGTAATATACATATTTATACATTTTACTATTAGTATAATACTATTGAAATATTGTAAGTTTATAACACAAAATCATAAAAAAGAAAATCCAAATAATCAAATGTTCCGTAAGAATGAAAATATTTGCTTGGTACAAATTTCTCTTTAGTTGCCATCATATTGTCATTGGGATAATAGTAATTTCATTAAAGTATCCCAAACAGCACACAATATTTATAAAATATTTACAAATATTTACAAAATTTATTTTTAATATTTTGTAAATATTTTTGTGGTCTTATAGATTGCATAAATTATAAACATTTATAAATATTGTGAAATATTATTTATTATAAATGTTATAGTAAATGCTGTGAAAATACTTAATGAGACATTATAATCCAAGTAAACAATACTTATTAGAAATATTTATTTGTATATTAAAAATATTACAAAATATAAAATATTTAATCTATATTTTAATAATATTTTGAAAAAAATTTTGAATAATAATATTTTATATAAAATGTGTGAAATATCTATGGAACATTTCAAAAAATGAATATTAATAAATATTTATCATAAATATTAGGGAAAAAGTTCATGGCGTTTTTCCCGTTAGATGGCATTAAAAAAACCCCACGAACTTTTTCCCACACCTAATATTTTGTGCTGTCTGAGAATACTATCGTATTATGCGAACAACAGTTACTTGTACAAACGAGTGGAAATACTAGAGCATATTTATTGCTGAAGTCGTTATCTGTTGGAAATCGTTTTCGTAAAATATTTTTAGTCAACATTTCCGTCAATCGAATATACTGAAAAAAATATTTTGGTTGTATACAACAAGAAGTGTTGTATTATAAACAAAATAAATTCTGATCATATGAATCAGTTTTTTAGTTATTGTAATTGAATTTCTGTGTGGTTATTTTGATTAGAATGTTTGATAACTCTAACTATTTATTGTACCTATTTGATTGAATTTATTAGAATTCCAATTAATGCAACAAGACTTTTTTTTATAATATAAACTAAATATTTTGAATCTAATATATTATGCTTCTATGACAATAAATCTGCTACCGTATTTCCGCTCGTTTAGGATTGTCCGTACATACCTTTAGATCGCCTAACAAAATTATTATTATTATTATGTGCTAGTGACAGCAACATGATGGTAACTGAAAGGAAACTTATATCAAGCAACCACCCATAAAATGTATTTTGAAATAAGAAAGAAAATAGGTGCTTAATACAAGTTTCCCTACAATTGTCATCATGTTATTCTCATTAGGACAATAATAATTTCTTTTAGAGCAACTTAAAAATATTATATAAACAACGGTTGCTTGCGCAAATGAGCAAAGATGCTGTAACATATTTATTATCATAAAAGTTGTCAATCTGTTGGCAATCGTTTTCTCATAAAACATTTAATTCATATTTCTGTAATTGAATGAAAATAGAGCGTCATAGCGCAGCGAGTTAAATTTCTTAAATTTAAAGAACACAGAATAAAATAAAAGGCGCATCATTAAAAGATTCTTTAATAGTGTTCTAATGGAATAACTTTTTGATACGAGCTAAGCTCAGATAGCACAAAAAGAATTCAGTCATACGTCATCAATTTCGAATTCATTTTCAGATCCAAAAGGATTCTTTTCAGAATTGTTCAGAAAAAAATTCTTTTTTGTCTAAAAATGAATTCTAAATTAATGACATAACAACTGAATTTTTTTTAAATTCTTTTTGAACTCTCTGTGCTATTTGGAAGGTCTCCAAGATAAATGTATAATATACTTGTTTTAATAAATTGAATTGAGATATTCTATTGTGTATTTAATATTTTAATATAATAACAATAATAATAATAACTTTATTGAGTGCAACTGTTAACATTAAATATAAAATAAACAGATAGAAATACAATAAGTTTGATATGTATATACACAATAATAGATGAGACGACAGCTAAGCAGCTGAAGTCGTACCTGATATCCAACTATCGAAATTTTATCAAATACAATAGACGTTAAAGATTTTATTCATAAACAATTACTTATTGATTTAATTTATAGTTGTGACATATCTTCAATTCTATACAGTGCCTTTATATTATATCAAAATGTAATGTAATGTTCAATATTTAAATTTATTAATATTTTGTTATTACACTGAGATGATCTAAATTGTGGTCAAAACGATTGTAATCGTCCATTATTGTTAATAATATACATTCAAGTTTTATTTTATTTATACGTTTTTTTTTACCATCCAGTATCGGTTTATATTTTTATCTTATAATTTATGTCTTTAACGTCTTATTATTCGATGTATGTGTGTACTATATACTGGAACTAAAATCTCATGAAGTAAACTCACGGATACTTGTGACTCGCGCTGTGTTGGCAGGCTGACGTGCCAATAGCCACACACACACTAAGGCATGATTATGTCAATTTAGAGGGCGAAAGCATGTTGTACATTGGAAATAAAAATCTGTAATATCTATCTTGATCAAGGCCGTCGTTTCAGCATCTCCTACACTGAGAAAAAAATTTATAAATTTTACTAAATATTTCTTTGAATAGTTTTAGCAGAAAATTTATGGTAAATAAATATCTAGATAAATAAAAAAGTGATAATTGAATCAAACTAATAGTGCTTGTATCTAGTAAATATGTGTTTAATAAATATTCCGCTAGGACTATTCAAAAAAATATTTCTTAGAATAAATTTTTTAAATTTAATAAATTTTTTTCTTAAGATGCTAATGCAGTTTTTTGATTGATTCATGATATCTTAAGATTGTATTTAATGAGACACTCTTAAATATAAAAATCGATTATAAATACCGGCTATAAAAATAACAATTTCAACTCAGAAACCGTGCATTTCGGTGTATTCAATTTCTGATAGGTTGAAATTGTTTCATTATTCCTTATTTCTAATTGCTTATTCTTTTTAATGTGTCTGCATCCTGAGCTATATGTCAATTAAGCTTTGCTATAATATAGCGATACTCTAACAGCGCTTACAAAGTGTTATTAACAAAGCGCATGTAATCGCTTTTTTAGTATTTTGCATGAGCCTATGCTACTTGGGATTAGAATATCAAAAACATATATCTTGATTACAATAAATATCTGCGTCAATATACTATAAGTAAATGTTCTCTTGCCCTTTGTAGATATTTCTTTTTCTCAACGAAATATATTTCTTTCGTAGCATACAAACTTGAAAATTATTAAGTGTCTGATATTAATATCATCAGCATATAGAACATTAGGACTCTTATTGCAAATAAGTTATTTGTAGATATAGTATATCTACAAATAACTTATTTGCAATAAGGAGCCTAATGCTCTTGAATAAATAAATACGTTTATTGAAATATTTAGTTGAATGGAATAAACCATATCGTTGCAATAACAAATCTAATGATCTAGAATAAACAAAAATATTTTCAAATGAATATTTCGTTGTATGAAACAAATAACTTATTTGAAATAAAGAACCAAATATTTTTTTAAATAAATATGTCTTGCAATGACATGATTTATTCTATTCGATAAAATATTTAATCGATGAAATATTTTGTTGAATAGAATAAATCATATCATCATAAGGAGAAACGATGATATTCTTGAATGAAAACGAATGTACTTTTAAATGAATATTTCGTTTCGAATATTACGTTCACGTAAGAAATAGTTTATTTTCTCTCTCTCTCTCTCTCTCTCTCACTCACTCACTCACTCACTCACTCTTTCTCTCTCTTATTTAAAGGTATTTTTACTCATTTAAGAACATCAAATTTCTTATTGCAATGTAATGATTTCTTTCGTTCAATAATATATTTATTTGAAAGTGTTTTTATTTATTCAAGAATGTCAGGTTTCTCATTGCAAAAGATTTATTTCGTTCAATAAAATATTAATTTAAACGAAATTCAACTGAGAAGCCTAGGCTTCTTACTGCAAATAAATCATTTACTTCAATAATTGTATTATTCATGTTATGAAATCATTACTTTGTAAGGAAATCAAAACGTACGAAATGATTTACTCAAAATAACGAAATATTTATTTACAAGAATACATAATTTATTACTGTAAAATAAATTTTTGCTCGTTTCGAAGAAATTCATTTGAAGAAAATGCATTTTCTTGTTTCAACAAATTTTTTTTCTCAGTGTGCGCAATGATATTTACATCTTGTCTTTTTACATTTTCCTACCTTCTGTAGCGCTGGTAATAAAAGATCTCTTCTTAATCATCAGATGGAACCATTTTCGTCTTCTTAACATGAAAAATCGTGTATGTGAAACATGTTGTGGGCACAGATGAATCTATAGATCACGTCGATCGCATCGATCGACAAACCACTCGATTGGTCTCAATCATTCCATGTTACTCAAAAGTAAAGTTCATCTTCATGGAACGTAAACTATATCGTGAAATTTGTTGTGAAATAAAATTTAATTAATGTTAGAGTAGCTTGAAACAAATTCTATCTCTCCTTTACACATATAATTTTTATGTAATGATATAGTAATTATATGTAAAAAGCGTTTAAATATATATTTTTGTACTAAACTTCACAAGAATGTATCGATGTTTAAAGATTGATTTAAAGATTGATTAGAAATCATCGAAGCTAAGAGATCGTAATATAAACAAGAAAAACATATATAATGCAATAATTTTAACTTTGGCTTGTTTTTGCACATGAAATTATTCTTTATCTTATTATATTTGATCTTATTATTATATATTTGTACGTTATTACATATATTAAGCTGAAATTTTACAGATAGAAAAGTTTCCCATTATTTTGAAGGATACATCATTTGTAAGACTTTGATATAAAAAAGGAATGAATTTCTTGTGTCGAAAGCAAGGAAAATCTTCGATTTTTTCAGATATTCAAAATAATAATAAAACTATGAAAAAATTACAGATTATTCTAAATCGCATTTTAAAATAATACAAATTCTTTTGGTGACAGTTTATTATTTGGATAATAAGTATTTTAATAAGAGTAATATTTTTTAAATTTGTGCTCTAATAGAAATGTATGGAAACGTATATTATAAGATAAAAGACAAAAATCTCAATTTTTTAACGTAAGTACTTTATGTATTCAAGATTATTTATGTAAAATTACATTGCGATGCATATTAAATAATTATTCAATAAATAAACAAATATTTATTTATTCTAAACTTTTGTAAAGTTCATCTTCATTAACTAATCAGTAAATAGCAATGAAATTTGCTTAAATTATTTTGAATAACTACTTAAAGCAGTAAAAAAAAATTTTAATTTCTGTTATCAGATGTTTTTAAATTTTAGTTTATAGAAATAATAATAAATAAAATGAATAAACTATAAAAATTTTGTTCAATAAAAACAGAAAATGTTTTGAATATAATTTTTATATGTATATAGTTTACAAAATATGTATAAATATTAACATTTGTAAAAATTATTCAGATACGTCTTTAAGTGTGATTATAAGAAATAACACATCATTGCCTAAATTGAATATGTAATATCGAAATATTTTCAAATGAAATTTTGAAATTTTCTGATAACTTATACAAATTATAACAATAAAGTGATTTTATTAATTAATAATATAAAATTAAATATATATATATATATATATATATATATATATATATATATATAT
>NW_012130117.1:1534853-1541368 GCF_000143395.1 Atta cephalotes | reverse complement strand
AACTTAATTATGATTCTCTAAATATTGTTATTTAAAGATAACAATTAAATATAAGCTTCTAAATAAAGAAAAAACATTTTCTCTGTGCATAATTATGCACAATGTTTATTTTGTTTCTAATTTATTATAGCCTATTTGTCTATATAAATCCCCAATTAATACCAATTTGATCGATTAATAATTAATTGTGTTAATTCTGTTTTGTGATTTTCTTAACGAATATACACATGTTGCTGATGTAATTAATTTTTAATGAGAACTTGATAGTTTTATATGAAATAACAGAATACGTACAGAGTTACCAAAAAGTTCCGGGACGACCAGGTAACTCCTCAGGAAAACTTTATCGAGAAAAACGTTAAATACAAAAGTTTTAGGATTCAAAAAGATCTATTTACTGATCTTATTAGTTTAACCTTGGATGGCGTCGCCAAGGATATATCGATTTTTTTTAATGAAACACCCTACTTTTAATTCCAGAATCTAATAGCTAGTATCAAGAACTTTTCAAAACACTGTAAGTAAACTGTAAAATTATTTTTCATTAAGTACTTTTCAAGTTATAAGGTTTGAAAGTTACAATGCCGCCAGCATTAGCATATTATGCAAGATAGCCGACCGAGGCTAAAACTTCTTATATTGTTCAGGATTATGTTTTGGATAACATTTGTTAAGATCAAGGCCATTGGAGATTATTCCTCTTTCATTTTTGCACTAAAAAGTAAAAATTCATTTTTACTTAAAAATGAAAATAAGAGGTATAACTTACATTGGCCTTGATCTTGACAAATGTTATTCAGAACATGAATAACATTCAAGAGGTTTTAGATCGAATACCTTGCGTAATGCTATAATATCGACGATACTGTAACTTTTAAACTTTATAACTCGAAAAGTATTTAATGAAAAATAATTTTATTACAGTATTTTTAAAAGCTCTTGACACCAACTATTAAATTCTGGCATCAAAAATAGGGTTCCATTTAAAAAAATCGATTTGATCTGACTTGGCGACGCCACTCAAGATTAAACTGATAAGATCAGTAAATAGTTCTTTTTGAACCTTAAAATTTTTGTATTTAACGTTTTTCTCGATAATGTTTTCCTGAGGAGTTATTTCGTCCCGAACACTTTGTATAACAGTAATAAAATATAATGTATATTATTTAAATTAATTTGGACATTTGTTCAAATTATAAATTTAATTAGTTATTCATTAATTATTGATATTAGTTCAATTAGTTTGATATTAATAATGTTTAAAATAAATATAATGTACGCCATATATATTTCCTTTCTTATACCAAGGAATGTACAACTATAATATCATGGAATTGAATATTAGAATACATTAACTCAACTAACGCTAAACATTCCTAAAATATTCCGTAAAATGTTCTAAAAAACCCAAAATAACATTTCAAGAATAATTCGGAATATTTCAAAATATTTTCAGAATGTTAAAGCAACATTCAAATAATAATCGTTAAATATTCCAGTTATGCATTAATACATATTCGGAGAATGTTTCATATATGTATATTCAGCAAAATAATATAATAATCTTATATTTTCCCAGAAATGTTAGATCTAGGAAGTCTATCTCCCTAAAATAAATTTTTATAATAATTTTTATAATAAAATTGTACTGTCAAAAACACATTTCATTTACTTTCCCATACAACATTTTTACGTCTTAAAGACGTATAAAAGATGTTTGAAAGTCTCGAAGTCATATTTTAAAACGTTTTAAAATCATCAAAAAAACGTCTTAAATAACATCTTTTTTAAGACGTTATTAAGAGATTTTTTAGACATTCGTATTCTATGTGTTCCTTGTAACACTATTTTGAGGAGTCACTTCACAATGTTCAATAATGCTTCACAAACAAAATGCTGTACTTTTTATATTCTTTCTCATATAATTCTTATTTGCATATTGCTCGCAGGTGAGTGAATTTTGTGATATATATACAAAAAGTGTTATACAGTATATTCCGAATATTAATATTAATATTAGTGATATTTGTATATACTGTAAAAATTCTTTTGCTGTTTCGGAATATTTGACACATTGGAAATACAAATCGAATTTTTTGTTGAATAATTAGTTTTAATTAGAATATAACACAATTGTAGATAAAATATTATTTACAAAAAATATTTCTTAAAAGTACGAGTTTTGTACAAACGCTAAAAATAAAAACGATATATATTTAAAAATAAATAATTGTATAATATGATTTCATATATATTTTAATATAATATAATTAGAATTATTTTATTTATATAAGCAATTTTGAACAATACAATATACATATATGTTCTTTTACTTATAAAACATCTTAGAATTTTACAATTTGTTACTTACTTGCTTTCTTATGACTTTAATTATATTTCTTTATTATTTTGTCTATGTCTTAGTCCAAAATTTTGCAATTTATAAAAGATTTAACAATAATTTTTTTTTAATATAATAGAGAACGCGCCAATAATGAGTCAAAGTTAGAGTCATAAGTACAATACATATTTCTTATATTTCTTAATTTAAATTTAATTATCTCAGATGTGACTGTGCGGCGAAACGTTCGGACATTAACCACGATTATTGAGAAATATATACTCAGAGAGCACAAAATCGTCTAAAAGACGACTAAATTGTTATAAAGATATCTTTTAGTGAAAGAATATAGTCGACGAAAAAATGACTAAAAGATGACAGATGTTGCACTGTTAGTCATCTTATACGTCTTATTCATATGATAACTAAAGGATAACTTCTTTGGATACCTTTTAATCGTCTTTAATACTTCTTTTAATTTTTATATTTTGATACATATAACGTTTAATAACATCAAATTCTTAAATTAATTATTAATATAACAAAGTAACACAAAACAAAATAAAATTGCATGACTAATAATATACGTCCCATTTCATGTTTACCGTGTCCTATGTGCAAGAGTGATTATCTTTCATTATAGTCTCCTTTGAAGACTCGATTACAAAAAAAGTGTATTATTGTTCATTAGAACATGAGTAAAATTTCTCATAATGCTGCACCTTTTATTTTGTATGATTTTCAAATACGAGAAACTGAACTCCATCACGTTTATCTAGTGATCTCGCATACTGCTCGCAAATGAGTGATAAAAAGTATCAAAATAATGGAAAAATATCTTTTTCATATAATATTATCTTTTCAGCAATACAAAAAGATATTTTTTAGTCGATCTTTTGTTTTGCGAAAATGACAACCATAGAAAGATGACGAAAAGATGTCTTTTTTAAGTTGCCTTTTCGACAAAACTAAACTCTTATAGACATCTTTTGGTCTTGTTAAAAAGACAATCTAAAAACAATATTTTTTTGTCATCTTTTAGATACCTTTCGCTTTGCAGGAAAGACAATTTAAAAAAGACCTCTTTTCGTTATCTTTTAATATTTTGTGCTGCCTAGATAAGTATGCCCAAGTATATTAATATTGATCAACTAGCACCATCTTCTCTTATTCAATTGTGTATATTTTCTCAACAATCAATTATCAATTCATGATAAATTTTTCAAAGTTTCTATTAGTTTGCAAAATATCTACGAATGGTACTTTCATTGAGCTCATTCAAGTTGATAAAGCAGCTAGGCTAGGAAGCCTCAAAGAAAGAGAGAGACATGATAAATTACATCATGTGAAACCCGTGTCTAATCAGGATGAAGATCACGTGATCAGTTTTCTCCAATCTCTCTTTCATGCCTATAGAGTTTTGATGCCCACGTCCAATCAGAAGAGATGGATCACGTAATGCAATTTGTCAATCTCAAGGGCAACGCGATGCTACAAATGCTTTAAAGCAATTTTTGATTGATCAATTTGTAAAATTTCTTTTTTCTAATTGATCAACTAAATGGTTCAAAATATTTGTAGTGAGACTTTGAATGCTTTCCAGCAAGGACACAATTAGACACTGTGTAACACCAGAGAGAAACCTGAAGAGGACATGACGTATTGTGGAATACAGTTTATGATAGGCTGAAATTTTTATACTCGTATTCATAGTCAAACCTTATATTTAAGGCTTCTTTAAATTTATCTTTAGATACTTTACGAATTATTTCATTGGCTGCTGAGCATCTAAAGATAAATTTAAGCAAGTCTTAAGTACAAGGTCTGATTATGAATACGGGCATTATTCTCTTATTCTCTGTTCTTTATTTAGATCTCGTGGATTTCACCATGTCATCATGCGACTTCATAAAATATAATTTTTAGTACCAGAGAGAAACTTGAGAGAGGACATGACGGCCCAAAACCTGTAATCACAAAATGTTACCACGCACTACTGCCCTCTGACAAAGGGGATGTAAACTACATAACAACGTCTACTTTTCTTTCACTTTTCAAGATAAAGATGATAAATCGACATTTAGTTCATATAATCGTATTACATGTAGCATGAATATTGTATGAATCAAATATCGATTTATCGTCTCCAGCCTTGAAAAGTGGATGATGTACCGAAAAAAAAGTAGACGTTGTTATGTAGTTTACATCCATTTTGTCAGGAGGCAGTAGTGCACGGCAGCATTTTGCGATTACAAGTTTTGGGTCGGCATGTCTTCTCTCAGGTTTCTCTCTGGTACTAAAAATTCTATACTTTCATTACATGAAGTCACATGAGATTCACGAGGCCTAAATAAAAAACAGAGAATAAGAGAATGTCCATATTCATAATCAGACCTTGGCTTAAGGCTTTCTTAATTTTATCTTTAGCTCAGCAACCAATGAAATAATTCGTAGAGTATCTATAGATAAATTTAAAGAAGCCTTAAAGACTATGAATACGAGTATAAAAATTTCAGCCTATCATAAACTGTTCTACAATTCGTTCCGTTTCACGCATAGTGCGCATGTTATACCATTTTATCCTTATTGATCATCGAATATTAAAGAAAGATAAAATGATATATCATGCGTATCATGCGTGAAACAGAACGCAGCCATGGTTTCTAATAGGTTAAAATTCTTAAAGTGCCTTTTTATACTCGATGCTTACTTTTAATGTAAAAGTTGATGAATAAGTATCAAGTGTCAGTTTTGATCACATATTCTATTTTAATGCTGAAAATGAGCGCCGAATCTAGCGTTATGAAAAGACATCTTAACGAGGTCTATTAAAGGCTGTGTTCCAAATTTACTGCCAGCACTAAAAATGCTACAGTTTACGTTACATGCACAATAGATATTTTCAGTACTGGCAGTCAATTTTGGAACACAGTCAAAGTTTCCACGTGATTTTATTTTATACATTGATTATTGATATACATAACCAAAAAACAAACCGGTTAGCTGAATAGACTAACAATAATATTTATATAACATTTCTTAATAAATATCGAAGTTATATAAATTAGAAAAAATAGATAATAAATTTAATAGATAAATATGAAGAAAACTGTTGAGAAAAATTAAAAGATACATCATTTACTTAGTACAGTATGCGATTACTTTGATCATTTGCATTACAAAGAGAAATAAAGTTAAGGAAAATTTTAATGATTGAGATATTAAATACAACATTGATTGTAGATACATAAAAATAAAGAACTTAAAAATTCCTGGATAAGTTGCCAAGAATGAAATGCTGTTTAGAATCAGAGAATAATACAGTATTTACTACATAGAAATATACACAATACACCTAACAAAGTAGATAAGATTTTAATGCAAGATTTTAATGCAAAATATATAAACAAAAATACAAATAGCCCTCATAAGAATATATACTTATTTAATCAAAACTTGTTAAAGAATCTTAAAAGTCCAGTATTTAAAAAATTAAACAAACGTGCAAACTCGACAGCTCAAACAGATATATTCACAAAAAAAGAGGACAATTACCATAAATAGTGATTCTGATATCTTCAAGTCAGAATTATATAATACAGAAAACTAAGAATATTGATCTATTACATGATTTAGATTCTGATAGATAATAAAGTTCGAAGATTGTAAAGATATCTTTTTATCAACGATGATAAATACCACATAAGAAGATGAGGAAGGATAATTAAAAATTCAGTGACAAAATCTTTCCATTAGTGAAAAGGAAGATTTCGATACATTTGCAGATTTATGTTCAATGTCTCGCAAAAAACATAGAATTAAAACATCACAATTTCAAATAAAATCTGAATGTCATTTTAAGAAAGACAAACATAAGTTGAATATAGAAGGGAAACGTCTTTTACAAAAGTTGAATAATTTAGAAGAATGGGAAAAAATGCCATTAATTAATATAAAGGTTAATTTTGATCATAAAATAACAAGATAAGCAAACGACTCAATTGATAATCAAAATGAAATTAAGAGCTACAAACCAATAAAGTTAATTTAATAAAATAAATTCATGTAATAATTAATTACAAATGTTTCTACAGAAATTTATTATTTTAACAATAATTTATGACAAAGAGAGAGAGAGAGAGAGAGAGAGAGAGAGAGAGAGAGAGAGAGAGAG
>NW_012130117.1:1528529-1534096 GCF_000143395.1 Atta cephalotes | reverse complement strand
GAGAGAGAGAGAGAGTCTCGATCTATACGAGGTTATTATCAATGTTGAAAACTCTAATCATTAGTATGTTAAAATATTAAAACTGCAAGTAAATAATTATAAACGAGTGCTTTTTCATTTATAATTATCATTTTACTTGTGAATTTAATGTTTTAACATATTAACAATTAGAGTTTATAATATTGATAATGATGATTTCATATAGGTTGAAACATCTATTATGAATTATTATTAAAGTTATGAATTTCTATAGAAATGTTGATTAATTATTATATATTATATAAATTAATTTTTTATTAAATTAATTTCATTGTTATCTTGTTCATCTTAATTTGCTTATTTATTAGTCGTTTTATTTGATAATTTGTTTTGCTGTGTTCAAAACAATTAAGTGGTTATTACATTTCATTGTTATAACTTTATTGGTTCATAACTTTTGATCTCATTATTTTGATTAATTTTGATTGTTATATTTTAAATATCATATATAATTTATTTGTCTTATAAAAACTAATTATTTTATATTTCAGAAACTGCTAGAACTACATATAAAATTAATACATAAAGTACCACTACAACATAAAATAGAGCTTTCTGGATCTCATGCGCCAACAATGAAAGAAAAAATATTATTTCAAAAATATGGACCAATTCGAAAAGGTTTATTTAGACCTATGGAGGATAAAATTATCAAGAAAAACTGGAACACATTCTGCGAGGTATATATTTTAAGTTTTTAAAATAAATAATAAATAAAAAAATAACTTATCTGCAATATTTGAGATAACCTTATGTCTAATAAAAAATACCGATTGTTTGACAGACATATATATTTGACACAATAAGGTAATAGTCCTTGCTAACCGTTATCTATAAACTTCCTTCTGATGTTTCCTTCAGAATTTCCAACTTGAGAACGAAAATATTCAAAATGCAAGATATTATAATATCATAGAATGATATAATTACATTATTGTATTAATATATTTTTCCATGTAATATACAGCTCCATGACTGGGATCCAGAGAATCCGAAGCCATTTCTTTCTTGGAGACACAATGGAAGATATTATATAAACAACATAGAAGAAAGACAAAGATTCGTTCAATTTTTGGCAAATGGATTACCTTGGCGAAATCTCTATAGTGTTTATTCTAGATTTAAAGTATTATATTGTAATAAAATCACTTACGCTCGGTAAGATATAAAACTCTCAAATCAAGTTCGAATTGATCATCAAATCATTTTAATTCATGTTCACAATGATTTTTATGCTACAGTTATATTGCTAAGGAAGATAAAAAAATTTTAACGTAAAAAATTCTACGTTAACGTAGAAAATGAATATCTTGATAAACGTTATGCCAAATATAGAATTAGCTAAATTACTAAGACGAACCAGCCTATCGATTTCTAAACGATATAAATATCTCAAAAATCAAATTTTAGATAAATCAGAAACGGAATGTAAGTCACTTTTATGATATTAACTCTTTCCACTTCAAAAGTGACTTAAAAAATTAAGTTTCCCAAAAAAAAGGGGAAAATTTTGTTAACGTAACAGAAAATTGTTAAATAATATCGGTAAAAAGAATATATTTTTAACATGATTAATTTTTGTCGCTTTCATGTCATTCTTAAAGAACCATTCTTTTTGAGTTGTTACAATTTTTTAACTTTTTATAAAGTTAAATTAATTTACTCTTCATAACTGATGAGGTATCTCCTTAACACATTCGTAGTAATAACTCGAAGATCATATTTTTTTAATTATATCACTTTTGAAATAAAAAAGCGATATGTTCTTTCTTATTGAACATTGTTTATTATTTCTAGATACTTAGTATTCATATATGTGTACTATCAAATTGTTTAATTACAGCGTTAGTTGACGTTAAATGGACATTACCACTGATCAAAAAATTTATAAAAACTTTACTCAGTGTGACAATAAGTAAAGATATAAAAGAACTTAAAGATGCCGTGCTTCCTAAATCAATATGGCAAAAAATGGAGGAAAATCTTAATATAAACAAGAATGTCTTAAGAACATTTTGGCAGCATCAGTTACACCTGCAATTATTCAGCACGGATCCTATTTATTTAAACGACATTAACAATTAATTGAATAGTAAATATCATTCTATAACTATTATTGTAGTACAATACATGTATTGAGTATCATTTAGATTGCTTTTAACAGATCACAAATTTTGTTGAATCGCACTATATATACTATACAAACGCATATACTTATTTTTGCAGTATGTATATAAAAGGAATATCCAATACTCGCGAAATTATATAGCCCATGTTGCGCAACACTTTGACGGAGCAACTGCAGTATTCCTTTACAAAGTTTTTTTTATCTTGTTCAAGAATGCAAAATGATGATTGATAATTTCGCCGGTAACGAAATATCTAATTTATATTTGTAAATATAATTTGTACTCGTATATGTTACATGTCAATTTTTGTGTTACAGATATTGTAGAACACTTATATCATACTAAATTTCCTGAAATTCAAAATGCACATACCGATAAATTCTTACCTAGAATTATCTATGAAAATGGGGAAAATTTCTTTGCTAAATAACGGAAACTAGTAACAATACTAATTCTACTGATAATTAATTTGTATAAAAAAAGCATTATGCAATTATACTATTTATCTTTTTGTATCTAAATTATACAATTATACAATTATATAATTAATATATAATTTCATCGTATACTTCAAATATGTTAAATTAATATAAATACATATGACTATATTATTTTTAAATGTATTATTTAAAATTATTTTATAAAAAATTTTATTACGAGTAGAAATAAGTTTTATTTTTATAAGGAGATTGATACAATAAATTCTTTTCATTGGTTACAATACACAAATCAAATCAATACCAAATATATTAAATTACCTTTCTCTTAGTCTCATTTAAATTTAAATTTAAACTTTATTTTTCTTTGACTCCTTTTCAAGTGCTTTCTCTTTTGCTTTCTGATACAAAGACACAAGTTTGCCTTCTTTAGCAAGAATCTTCAAAAGTTCCATGATAAGTGGTAAATAATTATGCTTTCTTCTGATATTCTCTATTTGATATCTCTTTGATTTTCTAATTTCTTCCTCAATTAAGGCTTGTAGACGTTCTAATTCTTCAGGATCACAAACATTAGCCTTCTGTCTTTCATATAAAGTTTTTCTATCTGTCACTATAGCCATTAAATTGAAATGAATCTCGCCTTCGTTATACCTGTTTAATAATTTTTGTTTCTATACTTGATAGCAATATATAATATTAAATATATATGTATGTATGTATGTATATGTGTATATACATACACACATATACACACATATAGCAAGTTATTGAGAAAGCTACATTTTGTAACTTACTTGTTTATCCGTTTTTGAATTATAGGTTTCGCAGCTTGTACCCATTGTTTCCCTACTGAACATGGACCCAGATCAATTGGCCCATCTTTCAATCCATCTAATTCGTACAAACGACCATCAATTGGAACATAACTCACAAAATGAAACACATCATCATCCTTAGATGCCTGTTTTGAGTCATATTCAAATAATGTTTGTCTAAAATTTTAGTGTATAATAAATTTTCTTTAATGTAAACAATAAATATTTTTAAACAATAAAAATTTTCTTTAACGTAAACAATAAATATTTAATGGTTAAAAAATATATATGTAATATAAAATACCTAGAGAAGGAATTATGTACTTCTCTTATAACATCAGAATTACTAAGTGCAAGTCCACGCATATTTGCATCAAAGCTTTGACAGAAATTTTTAAATTCTTCTAAGTTTGGTCCGAGAGATATGTCTACATGCTTACAGTTTAATAAAACACTCAATATTGCTTGGGTCGCACAAGCATTATTTATTACCTAAATTAAATGTTATCTTTTTTAAGCCTCACATTAAAAATTTTTTAATTCAATAAATTCCACATGAATTAATAGTTACTTTCCATTTATATCGATTTTCAAATAATTCTCACTTGTGACATAACTCAGTTAAATGCGTTTCTTTTGCAATGTGACAAGTGAGATTTAACTAAGTTTTTGCCTATAATCTGCACATCGAGACCGTGTTATTGTGAGAAGTACAATACATACAAATCTCTTTGAGAGATGAATCTTTGTTATTATGTGATACGCTTCTTATAATCATCTTGATCTTGTGCAGATTATAGGCAAAACTCAAAAAGTTAAATTTCTCTTTCTCCAAGAAATAAACCTATATTGTCATGTGATAACTTTTTACCAAAGTAAGCAAATAACGTCATTAATTTGAGTATCAAATATTCAGTTCACTTCAGACTCAGTTTCACTTATGTAAATGGGAAGTAACTATTATCTGTTAATTATCTCAAAATATAGATTCCATAAAATAATATAATCTGTGTCATTTTTTTATGTTCCAAATATTTTATATTCTAATTCTTTTATATTTTTATATTGTAAAAAAACAAAATTAATAATAATTATATTTAATTTACTATTAAAATAATTTTCTATTTCTAAGTTAGTAGTATATTTATTTAAGATATCTATTTCATATTTTACATACCTGTTTTGCAAAGAATATTTTGTCCAATCTGTTATCTTGTACAATATTCCCTGATAATTCATCATCTTGTACCCATTTGAATAAAAATATTAAACCATGAATAGGCCTAAAAGAAAAAAGAATTTGTAACAATTAAAAAAAATTACACATAAAAATTAACATATTAAGATATTAATATCATCTAAAGTGTCATATATTTATCACTTTTCATATCTATGTATATTTTTCTTATTTATATATTTAAAGGAAATCAAATACATATGAAAACATTCTGAAAAAAAAAAAATAGGAAAAACAGCAAAAAGATTAGTAATCAAGAATATATCTTATCTTTCATGTACAAATGTCTTTCAAATACCACAAAAATTACAATGTCAATGTTACACAAAATAAGCTTACATCAACTCATTGAATTGTTCATCATCCAAACTCCATAATTCTTCTACTTGTGCACCTTTGACCCCTATAAGATACAGCAATATTTAACATTTCATTTAATAATAGATAATTTTACAATATAATAATAAATAAATGATATAATATGTTGATACAATAATTGAAAAAATTATTTTTAAAATGTTGCAAAGATTCTGTGAGGCTTTATAATCACAATTTAGAATCAAGCTATTATAAATATTTATATATCAACATATATATAGTAGAGAATATCTAGAATCGGTCAAAGTTAGATGTTTCGAATAATGTAATATTCTTAATTCATGAATTTAATTTATCAAATGTGACTGTGTGTATGTATATATATATATATATATATAATGTATATATATATATATATATATATATATATTTATTTATTTATGGCTTGATTATAAAGTAATTATAAATTTGATTTTAAATATATGTATGTGTATGTATGTATCTGTGCATATGTACATATATGTATATATGTATATATATATATATATACACACACACACACACACACACACACACACACACACACACA
>NW_012130117.1:1508913-1528509 GCF_000143395.1 Atta cephalotes | reverse complement strand
ATATATATACACACACACACACACACACACACACACACACACACACACACATATATATATTTATTTATATGCTTATTATAGATGTACTTTTCTACATGTGTATGCATATATATATACTTACACATATAGTTATTCAGTTTATAGTTTATAGTTTTCATGCATGACAAATATACTTTCCAAAAAGACAAAAACTTTTCAACTTTGCCCAATTCGAATAATGTTAAAAATAGTGCAAATAAAAAACGCACTATGATTACAGAGAATGAAAATTTGAAATATACTTACCGAATTCTTTAATCAATTCTGTAAAAACGCCAGGATCGCTTTCAATGAGACACCAATTTCCTGCCGAGTCCGCCATATTTTATATACTATCGTAAATGTGTTACGTGTAGAAAATAAGTAGAGAGCAATAAAGAGTATGTGAAATTTCTCGCGAACTAACGCGCCACTTAGCGGCAAACTCAGCAACCTTCTGGAAATATCTGTACCATTTTCCCTGTACTATTTTTTTGTGGATGCCTCTCAGGTTTCTCTTTGCACCATAAAATATTTAACAGTTTAGAATTGTGATATTTTTAAAAAAACAAATGCTTCGAAGCATTTTTTGATTGGTCAATTGTTAAAATTCTTTCTTCCGATTGGTCAATCAAAGCATTTGTAGCGCCAAGTTGATAGCACCTTCAGGTGTTCAGATTGTGTATTTTGAAATAAGGTAAAAAATTACAAAAGCAATGATTACTAGGTATTGACCAATTAAATTATGAATATTCTAATGAATTTGTTCACTTTTCAAGATACACAATCGACCTCCTGATTCCCAGGCTGCTCCCCAGGTGTCATGTCATCCTTGACTAATGTATGATGATAAACACAAAGATGGAGTGATATCTGGATGACACTATTCGAATGAGTATCTAAATTCAGTAAAGAATAGACTTGTTCTTTTTGGCTGAACTTTTACATCAGTTTATCTTTCTTCTTCTTCTTTTCTTTTAAAGAGAAAAGGAAGAAAGATAAACTGATGTAAAAATCGTATAATAAAAATACTCCATTATATAATAAATTGTATTTCAACTGGTGTCAAATACGATTTGAAATATGATTGCTAATACATTACTATTATATATTATTATTTATACATATATATATTATTATATATATATTATTATTGTTATATTACATAAATATATTATTATAACAGTATATATTAAATATACTATTATATTATGATTGGTAATTTGATGAATTTCGAGAGTTTTTGGTGAATTTTTAAGCAAGGCTTTGATAAATTCTTTTCTTGACTCTATCCTGTATAGAATTACCGACGATCGATTCGACACATATATAATGATATTTACATTTTCGAGCTAATTTTTGCTTATAATAATTTATAATTACAAATTTGCTCGTAAGATTGTACGAATATTTACATGACGGAAAACATTTAAAAGTTTTCACTATCAGCTCAACGTGAAGAAAATGACGGTCTCTTTGCCATCACGCACACAATGACAACAAGTATACGAAATACTGCAATATACACGAGTCAACCCGACATACGGGTAGTAATTCGTTTCGATGCCGCACGCCAAATCGTGGAAATAGTGCGTAACAATTAAGTTATCGCTAGCTACTGCGCGGTTTGTTTTCCCTTTGATTACCTTTATTTACATCAGCATTGACTCAGGTATGTAGATGTTTCATACAGTCTTCCAGTAACGTCGCACCGCTTTTAACCTAACATAAGCAGTAACTTCGAAGTTAAGATTTTTTTCAATGATGTCAAAAACTGATGACTGTTGTGCTCCTGCTTCTACGTTTAAGTGTATTTATTTTTTTATTTATTAACGCATGACAGATTTATTTTTTAATTTTTAAAGGAAATAGCCTTATATTTTACACAGCCTTATATTTTGTACTATCTTATATTAATAGATAAATGATACTTTTGTGGTTCCATTAGCTACTACAATTTTCATTATCATTCTTGTTGATTATATGTTGACATTGCTCTCGAAATAAATTATCAAATAACATGTTGATTCATTCATAATAATTATATTTTTAATATAAAATTTATCATTATGTGTGATTTTGCTTATATGATTAGTATTGTAATCAAGATATAAATCGCTGTAAAAAGATCTCACATCATGATTGAGATAATTTGATATTATCTCAATTGATATTATCAATTTGATATTATCTTATAGTTTGACTTTTATGTTTCAGTTTTAGACAGAATGTCTGAGCAGTTTTTGGGTTGTACAGTTTCGGTAAAGTGTATCGATGATCTTGCTTATCAAGGTAAAATTATTGATTTAAATAAGAATAGTCTGACTCTGGCAAAAGCATTTTGCAATGGCATACCTCATACTTCTTCTGTTGTTAATTTGAGGTAAGATTACTAGTTTGATTAATTTTTATAAATTATAAAAAATATTTTTAAAATCTTGCATGTGTATATACACACACACACACACACACACACACACACACACACACACACACACAGAATTTAAATAAATTTGTTTAATTAAATTAAATTTAAATCATTTTAAATAAATGGGTAAATTGATATATCACATATTGTTTATTTTATTGCATATAGCCTTATATGGACTATTTCAAATTGATTTCATTACAATTGTTATTTTTATGAAAGAAGATTGTATAAAATTCTTTTCTCCCCCAAGTTCCATTTCAGAGAATTGAATTATTTTCAAACTTACTTGTTTAGAGGCTTCTGTCCTTCAAGGCATGACACAATATTACGATTTGTTTATCTTTTATTATAGTATAATATTCTTGCACTTAAAATTCTTAATATATATGAGAAGCAATACAGGAATCAAACTATGATCTTTTACAAGCAGCTGCTCTATCATTAAGTTGTTCAACATCCCAAATAATATATATGAACACATGTATTAATTATCTTTATTACTACAGTGTAAAGGATATACAGAATCTTGAGATTATATCAACAGAAGAAGCAGGAAACGTTAATGATACACACAGTAAGGTAATCGTAAAGAGACCAATTGCGAAAAGGGCTGGGCGATCTATTTCAGAATGCGTTCCAAATGCAACAGTGCAAGCAGGAAGTTCTCAGTCACAGACAAACTTCAAAAAACCAGCAGAGCCTAACCAGCAAGTGGAGCAAACTCCTAATGGGAAAATACCTCAAAGTACATATGATTTATATATTAACATCTGATATATGTTATATTAATGTAATAATGTTGCAGCTGAAAATAATGCATCTAATAATAAATCAGTCTCAAAGAGATTAACTCATCGGCAAAGAGCATTGGAAAGAGACGAACATACTTTTGGTACCCCGATTGATCAATTAGAGCAAGACTTTGATTTTGAAAAGAACTTAGCATTATTTAACAAAGAGGTTGAGTTTTACCGTTTTTAAATATTATTTAATACAAAAAGAAAATTTAGTAATATGTTGTTTATAATGTTATTTAACTATTTTATTATTATAATTTATTGCAGGCTGTGTGGCAAGAAATAAACTCTTTGAAGCCGGATATTGTTAGACAGTCGGAAAACAATCGGGGTACTACTGCTATCTACCGACCCGATGAAAATATTCTTGTATCTGAACCTACAGTACTCAGACAGATCATGGTGCCTTGCCGTGGTGAAAAAGAATATGTTACAGATAATGGTCTAGTAATTCCTAGCATCCCTTTAAGTTTACATCGACAATTAATAGGTGCAGCAGATAGATTGGGAATAAGTTGGGAACGCAGGGTTCGTATGTTGGAATTATTTGTAATTATTTTTTTGTTTAATATGAAATGAGAAATGAGAAAAAAAGAGAAAAAAGAAGAAATAATAGATTCAAGTAAGAGACAGAGATCCAACCTTATAAGATATTTACATTTAAATATAAGTATATTGATGGAACATATTTATTCTGATTACAAAATAATTAAAGTTAAAAATTAAATAAATAAAGAAAGAATAAAATAATAAAGAATAAAATTCAATAATTAAATAAATAAGAGGATTTTTAAGATATAGCTTATCACATTTTCACTTATTTGTTCAAATATACACATCTAAGCTATTTTTATTCAATGTTTTAAATTTAATTTTAATTTTATTTTAATTCTATCGTTATATTTAATATTTATTTATATATTTCTATCGTTATATTTAATAATTCTGGCTTTCTTTGATAGGTGGAATTGCTTGGTCGCGCCGGTGCTGAACTCACCTTACAGTTATTGGGTGGGAGTCATCGATTGAATCCGAATAATGCGCATCAATGGCCCACCGTGGTCGTGCTGTGTGGACCGCATCGTTCCGGCGCTGCAGGAATCAACTGTGCTCGACAATTGGCTGCTCACGGTGTCACAACAATCGTGTTTGTGGAAAATGCGGAAGATGTATTTCTTCTGCAAGAATTGTCGCTATACAGGCTAACAGACAACAAGGTAGAAACCAAAGTCAAGAATCTACCATCATTGGTGGATCTGATACTTGTAGCGCTCTGTGACGAAGATTCGCCCAGAATGGTCACTCCAATAGCGAGATGGGCAAACAGTAATCGGGCGCCAGTATTATCTATCGAACCTCCGGCAACGGGTACACCAGGCATACTCAGTAAATTCAGCCTGTTGGGTGCCCTACCACTGTCGCATAGCGTCGACAACGGCAGATTATATTTGTGCAATCTCGCATTGCCAAACAAAGTATATTCTGACGTTGGCATCAAGTTTAGATCACCATTTGGACCTAAATTCGTAATTCCTCTACATTCCAATAATTCTTAGCAAATTTTTAAGGACCACATCATGTCTTTTTGAATAGTCGCCTTCGTTTTATCATGCGTGATTTGTAAACCTCGTATACAAAGAATATATTTTACTTCCGGGGCCCATTGAGTAAAGAGTTTATATATAGTTTGACATTTGATATAAACTTTTAGATAAACTTTTAGAAAGAGAGAAAAAGGGAACGCATGATGTACCATAATATTTTTCGTATTAATTGCATGATATCCGCAGATGGACTATTTCCGATATTGTATAACTTTGAAAGCTGTATTTTAAAGTCTTGATTAAGCATTATACACATAGATAAAATATAGATATTTTGTCTGTAAAACTGTGAAGACATCGTTTTATGAATAGCAACCATAAAATAGAACTAATGCTCTAAATATTAACGACATAGTTCTCCAAAAAGCAAAAAGTATGTAGAATCCTTGTTTAAGGATACAACTATATGTGTCGCAGCATGATTTTGCATCAGAGCACATGAGTGCTCCCAAATATGTATTTGATATGGCTAAATAAAAGCTAATTACTTGGCACGGGTCACATTACACACGTGTGTATCTACAGTTTATATTAACAAAATTTATATTAATGAATAAGAAAAAGTATGTAAAAATTATTGCCATAAATTCTCCTAATTAAGAATGTTCTCATGTTTTCGGATTAATAAATAGTTAAATGATGAGAAATCTTATAAGAATATAGA
Organism: Atta cephalotes; assembly: GCF_000143395.1. Classification (NCBI taxonomy): domain Eukaryota; kingdom Metazoa; phylum Arthropoda; class Insecta; order Hymenoptera; family Formicidae; genus Atta; species Atta cephalotes. Next base: position 1,522,995 of record NW_012130117.1, on the reverse strand, counting down.
GCCACTGTAAGAAAATACTTGCTTGGCATAGTATAAGTTTATAGCTGAAAACTAAATAAAAATAAAAAATAGTAAGAATATTAAATTGATGGCTTGCACATACGAGAGAAAAAAGTCTTTGTATATTTTTAATAATTTGTAACGTACTATTTATGTCATTAAAAATCTGCGCGCGAAACGCGCAGTTATTTAGCATTTCTCTTTGATCAATTAGTTGATTGACAACAATTTTATACTTGTGCACATCTTTATTAATTTGTTCAGTAAGCTCAAGTTGCTCATATACCAAGTATTATATGTATTTTATTTTACTTTACGTCTATCTATCACTTTATGTTCCGATAAGAAACTATAATAACGAAATGTGTAGATGTATTGAAATTATTGTAAACGCACATGCAAGATATCTTCAGCATTATATAAAGTATATTAACACTTGAATATTCCTTTTTGTACTGATTTCTTTTAATGTTTACATTTATAATCAAGTGGAATGTGCTTTCGACGAACACGAATTTATAGTTATTGTAAACCTAGAAATATAGACAATATAATAATTTCTTGTAAATCCAATGTTGTATGAAATCGATATAAAATAATCCCGCAATTCATGTCCATTTTAAAATGAATTAAATACATTTCAATATTTTAAATGATTTATTTGGAAGTATACATTTATTATAACACATTTATTAAGACACATTCGATAATAATAATTAAAATAAATAATATTAAAATAAATTATAATTATTGTGTTAATAATTAATTATTAATTATTAACATTTAATAATTGAGCCTTTAAATTAATAATAATTGTATATTGGTCAAGAGATAATAATTATTTTAAACAATTGATAATTGTATACTAGAAAACAGATATTTAATTTGCAAATTATATAAACTTTATAATCTGTGTGAACTATATATTTGAAAGAGAAATGTACTATATATTTATTATCATGTATATATAATTTCCTTGTCTCAATAATTTCTTTCAATAATTTAGAAATAGAAAGTAATTTATAAAACTTGGACAAAATAAATAAATTTCATAAACAATATATGGACAATGACATGGATATGACACATTGAATTTCTATATATTTCAGTGTTAATTTAATTATATCTGCTAATGATATAAATATAGTAGCAATTACATATGATTTGAACTAATATTCCATACAAAGATGCATAATCATTAAATTATCCTATATTAAATAAGTTATAAAACGCAAGGTAATGAAATTATTCTGTGTAATTAAACAAATGAATTCTCAACAAGAAATTAATAAAAAAATATAATATAGATATAAAATAGTTTTTATAATTTTTATAGAAATAACAAAATAATGATATAAAAGTTGAGATTTTTGTTTATATAGATATTGTCAATTTTTGTAAATATTAAATATAAATTAAGAAATCATTTCACGCATTCACTTCATTTAGCTAAAAAAAATTTTTTTTGCGGACTTCGAGAGCATATCAATAGCGCATTATTATATAATTTATTCATGATTAAGTAAGAAAAGGGGCGACTAAGCAGATATGGGATTAAAATGTTAATTTTAACTTAAAGACGTATAGTGGATTTTCTGAGACATAAAAAAATGTTAAAATTAATATTTTTGTGTTAATTTTAACATTTTTCATGTCTCAGAAAGTCCATTATACAATACTATAAGTTGAAATTAACATTTTATCAGATATTAAAAAAATAATAAAAAAATATGTAGCGGTCGATACTCTGTTTAAAAATGATTGTAAAGCATAGACTCTGCTAGAATTAACGAGAACTGTCGCTAAAACTACTATAAGCAATCAGTACGATACATTTTCCGCAAGTGTCGTGCCAGATCCAGATATTAAAAGATAATATATGAAATGGCCGAAATTAATGTATTTTCAGATACGTTAATTCCGATTAAAAATTTAAAATTTAAAGGAAAAAATAGTTGATGTTTTTTATTTGTATTCAAAATTTACGTAAATATGTCATAATGTAAGTATAAAGGATCACCGATTGAAATGTCTTGAAATTAAATAAATGATTTTCTTTACAAAAAGATCTCTTATAACAATTGAAACACCATTTCGTTAGAAATTCATATCAATTCAGTATGAACCACATCGTATAGATCAGTTTGTAAGAATCAAGATAAACTGAAGGTTGCTTTAGGTAGCGCGCATTGGTAATACTAAAAATACACAGACTAATATTCCATTTCTATGATTTCTACGTAATAATAAATAGAATGTCTTGAATGGTTAAGAAGAAATATATACAATTTCCATATATTCATCTACTATTTTTTGTATTGATGTAATATTGGGATACCATTCCATATTTATCATATTTGTAACACTCGATCGCTTCCGGTTAAAATATGCTTTATATCATTCGTGACTTAAATAAAAAGCAGATTCAAATCATTTAAAGTACTCAATCTTAAACATATCGTTATAATTACTTATAAATCTTAAAAACAGACCGTACATATATGTGAATTAATATAATATAATTAATATAATATCCCAAGCAAAAGTCGTTACAATATCAAAATGACTTCAAAATGATCATTAAAAGTTATTTTTCAATCATTTCCGATTCATTTTAATCTCATTTTGATGTTATCGTGACTTATTATATTCTGCTTTGGATATATAAGGGCATCTCACAGTCCACTGTTTGGACTGTTCCTTCGTCTCTTTCATAATAGTTATCGATATAAAAAATCGATATAAAAAATCCGATTTGTTTCGCTTAAATCATCCCAACAGGACCTTGGAAAGTTGTTCATTCGAATGCGTTTTTGATCCAGAATGAGCAAGCGCGGCACCCACACGCGATTAGCTTACGCATGCCTAATTCTTCAATTAATATGACTAACACGTTCTATCGATATGCTTATAGCCTGTGCTATCTCTCTAACTTTAATTCGAACAGTCGTTCAGTATGATTTCATGAATTTTTTCGATGTTATCGGTGGTCGCAGTTGTTGGCGGTCCCGAACATCATTCATCAGCCAAGCGTAATACGATTACGTTTATATTCAGCTACTCATCTTTTCATGGTAAATGGTAGGGCAAAGTAACCCCGTAAACAGCGTCAAACTCGGCTGTGATTTGCGCCATTTCTTTAAATAAAAATGTTTAGTCAATGCATGGAATTCGTCTTTCTCCATTTTTACGACAACTGCTGCCGTGCTCACTTTCAACATCTGTCACACGTAAACTAAACCCAAATCCTCATACGGGCAATAGCGCTTTGACACAGAGCACTGATTTGTGAAAAGTCAGTTGTGGGAATAAAATTTATCCCCATTGTCCGTTTTTCATCAATCAGCGTTCGGTATTAGAGCGTTGTTGTCCATATGAGCATCCGGGCAGTCCAGGCTAAGCGTTACTTTTAGCTGAAACTTGTTAGGAGACAGTTTGAATAGTGCAGAATAGTGTTATATATACTTCCTGGCCTGGTACAGAGTTCATTATGGCGCCATCTCGCAAAAATTTACCTGATTTAAACTGATCCTCGTATATTAATATGTTAAATAAATTATAAAACGCAAGGTAATGAAATTATTCTGTATAATTAAATAAATTCTCAACAAGAGAAGGAATTAATAAAAAATATAATAATATAGATATAAAATAGCTTCTGTAATTTTTATAACATCACTTGACATACATATTTCTGTAAATGCTTTACGGTCTATAGAAATTTATAGCGCTGTCACATGTTAAAAAATACATGATTTTATCGTTGTCGTGCAGAAAACTGCAATTACGTAAATAAGTAATGGTATGAAAGATGAGATTTGTTTACAATCATTATTGTCAAATTTTGTAAATACAGATCAACAAATTCCTTGTGTTACAAAAATATCTTGCTATTAAATTCATTGTAATTTTTTAATTGAACTAGTGCATAAGCATTTTCCATTCCATTATTCATTATTAAAGTGAATTAATTGATCAACACGAGGAACTATGTATGCTCATATAATTAAAAACTATCTCATCCAGTATATTTCAATCTCTGAAATTTCTGAACAATTCTCTTTTTATATAAATTTTTTATACGAATATATTTTTCATGTCTATAGATTAATCATTTTAGATGCGTTCTGAAAATGACCGTCTTTTAAAATATAGTATATTAAATAATTTGTATATATTCCTTTTGCAATAATATTTTTATATTTTAATGATACTTCTCTTGAACACTCTAGAATATATTTGAAATAATTTATGATCTTTATTCGAAATATTGAAATTATAGGCACATGGAACTCTTCTCATTTTTTACGTTTGATTTATCAGTTATTAATTGTATAGAATATCACGCTACATCTATAAATTAAAAATACACAGACTAATATTCCATTTTTATGATTTCTACGCAATTAGACAGAATCGTCTTGAATGATTAAGAAGAAATATATATACAATTTCCATATATTCATCTACTATTTTTTGTATTGATGTAATATTGGGATATCATTCCATATTTATTATATTTATCATATTTGTAACACTCGATTCCGGCTAAAATATACTTCATATCATTCGTGACTTAAATAAAAAGCAGATTCAAATCATTTAAGATACTCAGCCTCAAGTATATCGTTATAGTTACTTATAAATCTTAAAAACAGACCGCATATACATGTGAATTAATATAATTAAAGATATGCGAGGGTCGTCTCTGAAAAATTTTGAGCCTACAATATACAAATATTTTTTCGATCAAAAATTCATTTTTATTTTTCAACATAGTCTCCCTTTAAGTCGATTCTTTTCTCAATGATGCTAACATCCCTTTAACCCATTTAAATAATAGTTGCTTTGCAAAATAGACTTCTATGGATGTGATGACCTATTCGTTTGATGAAAACTTTCTTTGTCCTTCAACTCAAACTTTGAGCCTAGGAAAAAAATTGCTGGAAGCCAGATCTGGTGAACAGATCTCTGGTGATAGATGGTCAATCAATTCAAATTCCGATTGATAAATTTTTGCTAAGGCGAACGTCGAAGTGTAAAACGGTGCGTTATCTTGATGGAACATCACTTTCTTCTTCTTCAAAGAAGGCCGCTTTGCGGCCGCTTTTTCACAATTTTTGCCTTCTTGTCAATTTTGCCAGCTTGTCAATTAATACAAAATATCCCCGTTATTGTTTTACTTTTTTAAGATAATCGATGAACACAATCTCAAAAAATAATCGCCATCACTTTCCCAGTCGATGAAATCATCTTCGGAGCAGATTCACCCTTCACAGTTTTCTCCGCTGTTTTGACTGTTCCTTCGTCTCAAGAAGTAATGGATCCAATTTTCATTAACAGTTATCAATCGAGAAATCCGATTTGTTTCATCTAAACCGCTCCAATAGGGCCTTGGAAGTTGGAAATATTCATTCGAATGCGTTTTTGGTCCACAGTGAACAAGCGGTAACCAACGTGCAGTTAGCTTATGCATGCCTAATTCTTCAGTTAATATGTGACAAACACGTTCTTTCGATATCCCCGCAGTCTTTCTAACTTTGATTCGACAGTCTTTCAGTATTTCGTGAATTTTTTCAATGTTATCGGTGGTGGTCAGTTGTTGGCTGTCCCGAACGCTCATCATTTATTAATCAAGCTGGCTTAGCTACGACTACGTTTAAATTCAGTTACCCATCTTTTCACGATGGCAAATGATGGGGCAGAATCCCCATAAACAGCACTAACTCGGCTTTAATTCGCATAGGCATCTTGCCTTTCAAATTCAAAAAAAGGCAAATTGCCTTTAAATTCAAGAATTTAATCACGGCACAATATTCGACGTTTTCCATTTTTACAAAAACACTGATGTTGACTAAATGAGTGTCAAACACCAAATTGAGCATCCAAAATGGCTATAATTTTCACAGATATCTTTAAGCACGATTGATGATACAATATTATTATTAATATCAAAACGATTTTGTAAATAATGTCATCTTCATATTGAGGCTCAAAACTTTTCAGATGTCCTTTGTATATCGAACATATTATTAGGTACTTAGAACACAAATAATCCAATTTCTAATGTCTAAATTACATATTTGATTACACCAGTGATAAAAATAAGATTAAAAAAGATCTTATTGAATCGATAATAATAAAGTAATAATTATGAAAATTTAATACATATATTTAAAACAGGCTGGACGGGCAGCGGACGATTACGTGAAAAATTATAATTATACATTATAAATTCGATGATATAAATAGAAACGTAGTGCGCAACTTATCATCCAATAGCAACAAATAATTTTTGTAGAAAATAAGATATGGGCAACTATTCCTACAGTTATTCTTAACAGCCTACAGATAAATAGTCTTTCATTATATTTATATTTGTATGGAGATTATGTATAATAATCCCGATCAAACAATTTTTTTTGTCGACGCCTATTTTAAGATATATGTATGTGTACAGAATATATAAGAATGATTACTGATTTAACAATATTATAACTCAGACAACAAAAAGTGTCTAAAATCAGGTCATAAGATGTTTTTTGCGTTTAAAAGACGATTTAAAAATGTCTCATAATTTTAGACTTTGTGTTGTTTGGGAAAGTTTTATTTCATGTATTTAAATAAATAATATAAGACAGCAAAAGCCAGTTACTACTTATCAGCTCTAAAAATCGACTCAGTTGATGGCCAACTTTTGGAAGTCTAACATATCTCTCGATTTTTTTTCAAGATAACAATTTGACTTTATATTTTTTTTCTAGACAAGTATAACAATAATTTATTGAGAAAAACAATTTTCTCTTAGATTTCATTATTAAATGTAGATTTTTAAATATCATTCCAATATGATCTATTATGTTTATAGTTTGTTAAAAGACACGTTCAGTAGTATCGTTTATCTCGATTGCCTATTCTTATTTATATAGTGCCTCTAAAGATTATCATATTCACAATGACAATTATATAGGTCTGACGGATGATTGAATTGATGACGTGTAACATTAATGCTTAGCATTAAAAACATTTACCATTCCACACAAGTGATTTCTCAATTAATTGTAGTGTATATATTTAAAAATTTTGCAATTTGAAAAAATCTGTGATATCGTTCGACAATTAAAAAAATATCACTTACTTGCATTCGTTGGGATAATATTGTCCTCGTTACATTATTGTTACCGCTCTAATAAAATTGATCTCGCATCTAAATAATCGAACGCTAATAGTGTAAATCATGTGATACATATGTGATCTAGGTGCCCTTCAATACTATTCTAATTCGGAATTTCTTTTGCTTCGTGAAATGCAGCAGTCAGAGAACGGTCTTCGTTGTGATCACGCTGTATCTGACGCAGAAAAAATGTCCAGTTTCGTCCAGAACCAGTTTTTAGTTCTGACAGTGTCTTCTTCCTAGGAGGCTGCCGTGGGGCTGGCGGGTGTTGCAGGGACTGTCGCGTTATTGGCTGACTGTTTCGCTCGCCTCCGTTTATTCAACAGGGGATTATTTGTGTGATCGAGCTGCTTCAGACACGCCGTGTCGTAGTCGACGCGCATTGTCGCCAACGACCGCGTCATCTCCTCTTGCACTTCAGGCCACATTTCCTCTCCCTCGCGCAGAACACGTCCAGTATGTAAGGGAGTGGCGGGTACTTCCATATATTTCTGTAAGAAACATAGTTTTAGAAAAAATATATTACGAAAATTCACGCTAAGTGCATCCTATATATATATATATATAGATCTATATATATATATATATATTTTTTTTTTTCCTTACAGCAATCCAGTTGTTACGCATCACAGCATCGATCTGTAACCTTTCCGCTGGATCTATACACAGCATACCCTTAATAAGATTCTTGGCTTCTTGGCTTACATTTGACCATTCCGGACTGGGAAAGTCGTATTGTCCTAATCGAATTCTCTTTTTCATTCCTGGCGAAATTGCTAGTCCATGATTACTGTAGAATGGTGGAAAACCGCACAATCTAGAAATAATAATAATTAATATTACAAACATATTTTAATGTATAACTTTAATTATAATTCATTAGCAAAATAACGAGAACCATGAAGGATTTTTTAGAATGCTCTATATTATATACATAAAAAATTAATTATTAGTATAAAATAATTTGAAGATACATATGGTAGAATACTTACAATATGTACATAATTACTCCCAATGACCAAATATCACAGCTCTTGTCATATTTTTCTGGTCCCAAAACTTCCGGGGCTAAGAATAAAATAAAATAATGAATTATATAAATAATTTTAGTTTCAACTACATGCACATGTAATCACATAAATAAAGTGTAAAAGCTTACCAACATAATAAGGTGTATAACATGGTGTCTGTAATGTGTCTTTTAAATGTGTTTCTTTAGCAAATCCAAAGTCGGTGAGTTTTAGAATTCCAGTGATGTCTAGAAATAAATAAAAACATCTTATTATTCTATTCGCATACTAATAGCACGCTACTAGAAATGCAAAATTGCAAAACTAACAATAACAATATATAATTTATTTATACATTGTATTCGTGCATGTATGATATTACATGCATTTACATATAGATAAAATTATCGTAATCTCCACAACTATAACTTCAAGGTCTGTGATAATACATGATTAGTTCTTTAACACGTAAAATGTTACGGAGTGATAATAATTTCAAATTGTTACGACTTATAAAAAAACAAATAAATGGTATTTTGAGACATATGTAACTCGTTTTCTTACCAGGTTTGGAATATAAAAGATTCTCAGGCTTTAGATCTCTGTGAGTGATGTTCATGTCGTGTAGATGCTTTACAGCGACACAGATCTCGTACATCACTTGCGCAGCCTCTGCAAAGAAATACGATAAAGTTTATGTAGTTTTCTAAAAATTTAGTAGACTGCGAACGCTGAAGATATACCTCTTTCAGTAAAAGCACCATCTTGCCTATCTTGTATCCTTTGAAACAGCTCTCCGCCTTCCATACTGCAAAAAAAGAAGAGTTGAATATAAATCTGAAGAATCATGCTTGCAATAAATGACGCCACGCTACATTAAAAAATATTACGTTTTCTTGTACATACCATTCCATGATTACCAGCAGACATTTATTGCCGCTATAGGAATTTTCATACACATCCTTAACTTGAACTATGTGCCTGCAATTTGACGCTCTCCAATGAAGCTCAACTTCTCGCCGTGCTTTCGCGCAGTCATGTAGGACCTGAAAATATGTGCCATTTAGCTTAACATACTCTTTTTCTCTCATTTAATAAAAATTTCATTAAATCTATATAAAAAAATCTATACAAAAAAATAAAAGTAAAAAAGATTCAATTTTATTACTAAACATGAAAATCGAAAGCTCTTAATTGCTATAAATTCTCGCAATATCAGCAAGAAGTAATTTTTAATATTTAATAAGTTATTATTACTGTCACTAACGAATAATTCAAACGCCGTTGATGAATTTATCGATGATTTTGATAAATGATTTATCAATTTATAGATTCATCTATAAATCAAAGGTCTATTTATAGATTTATAGAAATTATCATTCATATTATTTGCATTGCGTTTCCATTACGTTCACATTATAGTGCAACTAGCAGGTAAAGGTTTGACTCAGCGTGCGACTGTGTTTATCATAAAAAAAAGCGACATCGTGAGGATTTCCTAGATAAAGACTTTTTCACATTCTCACAGTGGCAAATCGTAGTACCAGAACATGCGCGTCTTATATAACTAACGCGATAATTGATAATAACTATCCAAACTTGATAAACGAATAAATTTAAAATTAATAATATCACAAAAATGATATGAAATTTTATAAGGAATACGTATGCACATGCAACAAAAAATCCAATACAGATGTCGACGTTGATGAATTATCTTATTGCTTTTATAAAAGCATAATATTTTAATATTAGATATGGAAAAAAGTTCGTGGCGTTTTTTTAATGCCATCTAACGGGAAAAACGCCACGAACTTTTTCCCATACCTAATATGTTCATTAAATGTCCTATCATTTGTTTTTAAATCTTGAATTAAATATAGAAATAAAATCTCTGCAAATGTAAATGGTAAAATAAAATTTATCCTGCTATATTTAGTCTTTTTTCTGTTTTAATTTCATTCATTAAGTTTATATATTTATATATTTATTTATATATTTATATATTTATTAAATAAAGTAATTAAAGGGGGGCAATAATTAAGAGCAATACTCTGTGATAATTATTGTGCTATTAATAAAATACAATATATTAGTGTAATTATATTAAATATACAAATTGCCAGAGTTTGTCACAACAATGTATATTATATTTGATATAATTACACGAAGATGTTATTAAAAAGTTAATTAAAATAATAATCACATCGAATTATTATTGACCCTATTATATCTTATTGACCTACCCTATTTAATTACTTCCTTGTTTGAATTTTAAGAGGCCTTTAATCCAATATTTAAATTTATATTTATTGATACATTATTAAATAATTGTATTATTAAAAATTTTATAAAATAATTAAAATACTAAATATTATATATTGCTTCAAACTTAGCATGTCCTGAAATCATTCAGCGTTCGCAAAAAATATTTTATTTCTGATCGCTTATTATTATAGTTTACCGCATTTCAATGTTTTAATTAAAAAAAGACGATCTCTAAATTGATCAAATCATCATTAAAACTTAGATATTATTTCCGTGTTTATAACCGAGCACGCGGTGTAAAAACTAATGAATAAATATCGGTTTTCTTTTATATACGAAGGTGAATGACACGCAAATTGCTGATGACACAATATCAATTGGTCAGTCATACCGCTTTGCCATTCAAAATTTTTTAGCAATCGAGCACACAGTGTACACAAGTACAGCAGAGCATTAGCGCCTTCCTCTCGGACGTAATTACACTCTTTTCAAGTGCGATCTTCTTGGATTAACAATTATACGATTTACCGCAGACGATTACCGCAGACGTTTATTGTGACACGTTGGGAAACTAAAATAGCTATCACTCGTAACAAGAAGGAAACTTGCAGCACATTTTCAGGCGTTATTCAAGAATCTGAGATGTTTAATGTATCATTTAATTTATACGAAAATATTATAAAAACAAACGACGAGAGTAACGAGCACGATTCGCAAGTGTATTCAGTGTAATTATCATCCGCTTACACACACTGTTATGTTAAAAGCTCGGAAGAATAAATACTATTCTTTTTAATGATGACTATTTTCTGTTTTAAATTGAAACATCCGTTGCAATGCGGGGGACTGAAACCAGATTGATGCCACGTCATCATATCAAAATGCATTTCTCGAAGGAATCTGATGCTTCTTTGAAACAGCTCTAACGTGAAATGAGATCAGCGTGAGTATCGTTTCATCAAAGCTCTTGAAAGAGTAAACTTATTTTACGTTGAAATATCTCCGATGCAAAATATTAAAACAAAATTGATGGTTAAACGGAAGAGGATGATCCGCTTTTGTAGACTGGTCGATTCGAAGGTATTCGGAGTATGCCAGATATGAGATAGCAAAAAGCAAGTCAGAGAACCGGTTTCTAAGATTTTGTAACTATTCCGAAAACAAAAGTCATCGGAATCAACAACATGTGCGAATGAAAAGATATTGCGAGCATCGTGAAGAAGAAAATCTGTAATAGATATTTCACAAAATTAAATAACATTAAGAATTATAATTATAATAAACTTGATATTGTGTGAAGCTAAAAACTTGATATTGTGTGAGGCAAAAGGCTATTTCAATATATGTGTCAAAACAAGATATTTGACACTTGAATTGCCGTATCATATCTCGTATCTGAATGACGACCATTCCACAATTGGATCTTGTCATTCAGTTGTGGAAGCATGGACGCTTTTATTATTATAGTATTCACTTAAAAATGATTTTATTTTAAACATTTAAAATATTAAAATAATACATTAGATTTATTAAAAATAGAGAACTTATTCATTTTTTATTTTTCTATTTAAATCTTTTTCAATTACAAAAAGATCCGTTATATTTCGGTTTATAACAGTTTCATTTACTCCCTCTAAAATTATAATATATTATAAAATGCATAATAATAAATTATATTAAATAATATATAATACTTTTTTATTTATTTATACATATTTATATTTTATGTAGTTTTTTATATAGTAATCTTTGTGCATATTTTATATTAAACAACCACGATGCTTCTTGATTTTAAATCTTTCAATACTCAATGGCAATGAAAATATTAAAAAATAAAAATCTATCGTAATTAATAGATAGACACATTTATATTTATACCTCGAATTCGTGCTTAAAATTGCATAATAATCATATAGTTTTCGGTGCTTATAATTAGAACGATACTATTCCTTCGTATATATTTATTCTGCGTTGGCGTTATTCGTTCATATAGGCGAAAAGCATATTTGTACACTTGAATAGGTACGTCACATGATGAATAGGTATGTCGTAAAATTAGAGTGAGATTCATTGAAATTACAAAAAGGACGAAGCTATCCACATGGGTGTACAGAAATGAACGAACTAATAGAAATCCTTGCATTTTACAGAAGATTTATCTTCCACAGATAAGCTTTATCGATCTCGTCCTTGCACGTAGGCGTGTAAGAAAAATATCGAAGCAATTGTGTGTCGAAGACTAATACCGGACGCCGTAACAGAGCTATGCTAATAAGATTAGCACGTCACGGCATACAAGTTTACTTGCCGTGCGAAATAGACGGATGGATGAACGTGCGGGATTGTCACTCTGATGGTTCTTGGCGACAGATCAAATTGTATGCTCGTCTACGATTCTGTACACTCCGGAGACTTTACACGTTGGCTATAAAAGCCAACAACGTAATCCATTGCAGAGCAACGACGTCATGCTCGTGAAAACACATGATCGATTGCCTTTCCGGTTTTGTTAGATCATTACGCGGTAATATATAATACGTTAGGCAGAATTAGAAAAGTTTTTCCATCCATCACGGAAAAATCATCAATCATCTGGAAACAAGGTACACGCAGCTTCGTTTCCTTATCATTATACCTTTTACAGTAACACATATCCAATATATAAGATAACTCCGGCAAATACATTACGCTGGGATTTACGCCGCAGAAGTCAGAAAAAATAGAAGGAATGGGAGCAATTTTTCCGCAATTACTTTATTACATGCCTTTATGTTATATTAGTATTGTGTTATATTAGTATTGATTTCAGTTTCTTACTGTTAATATTAATAAAATTATTGTGAGTTGAATCGATATTTGTCATTATAAGTAACGCTATCATAAATTATAATCTACATAAAATGATTACTGTAGGACGTGCAAAAGACTTAGTAGTTATTTCGTGATACATGAATGTAGAGGAATAGTAAAGCATGTTATATAACAAAATATAGTACTTTTGTATTTTTTGTTTAGTTTGTCTTGTATATCTCATTTGTTTGGGGTATACAGCATTTTTAGCGGATTTATGCCCAAAGTGGGCAGATTGAATACATCACTAAATGCACTAAATGCAATAAAACGCATTACACGAAATATGTACCTCATATCATAACACTTGTAATGTGGGAAAATTGTAATGCTTATTTATTACTTTATATATATATATATTTATCATTCTTATTCCTTAATAAAATTTTATAAACATTTTATAAGTTATTGTGTCATTTTACGACTTATTTATATGCATTATTTGTAAATTTTTGAACCCTTTCTCTCTAGTAGCCATGTATCTCACCCCTATGGGATATACGGCAAAAATACAAGGATTTAAAAAAGTTCATTTTTTTAATACGAATATAAATATTTTGGATTTCCAATATTTTTTTCATAATAGTAGACAATACAAAGTATTTACTGATATAGTTCGTTTACTTTAAACAATGTAAACAATATTTAATAAATTAAGTTTTCGATAGGTGTATATATCGGAGTATATACCGGAGTTACCCTAATAAAAATTGCATAATATAAAATTTTGTAATAAAAATTAGTAATTTTATATAATAAAATTGTATAATTTTTAATGTG
>NW_012130117.1:1490119-1508893 GCF_000143395.1 Atta cephalotes | reverse complement strand
TTTTATTATATAAACATAACAACATAAATCAAGGATAATGAGAGAATCAACGCAGGTTATCAGATGATCTTAAATAATGAAAAAGATCTTAAAATAATGAAAGTTACGAATATTTTGTCGATAAATGATATCTTGTTTTGAACGTTTCAATTCATTTTGGAGTCCTCTTCAGCAATACAGATGTATAACGAAATACTTACATATCTCAAATTGTGTCATTCATAAATTATCAGAGATGAAGTAAATTTTTATTACAATACTTTGTATTCGTATTATGCAATTTTTATTAATTACACTATTTTGAAACGAATTTAGACTGAGGAGAATAAATCTGTAATTAATCTTTTGAGGACATGTTTTTATTTTAAGGGCTAGAACTGTTTTGTCAATGTCATGGGATTGAGTGGCAAAAAAGATGGCGCCACTGTCAAATCCCTAAAGGGGTTTCTCATTCAAACAAATTTCAATATTTTCTTACTGAAACGCGACTTTTTTTGTAATCCTTCGCGCAATAAATTACTGCGCTGCGAAAAAACGGAAGGTAAAATTCTTGAGCTTACGCGAGCAATAATATTGTTAGTTTCCAAGAAAAATATTACAGAAAGATAAAAATAAAAAGGAAGATTTTCTTTATTTTATTTTTAAATTGATACAATGTAATCCTCTAAGAAAAATATACGTCAATCATGTGATTTTATTCGTTTAGGGAAATCCGAGAGGAAATCACAATACAAAGGAGCCTTTTCCTCGATGGAAAATGCATAATGTTTTAAATTCAAGAATTTCCACAAAAGTAGGTTAGGTATAAAATGGTGCATGACGATCAACAAAAGGAAAATATTGGCCGGCTGACAGCCAGCGATCAATCAACAGGGAGCAAATTCGTAGTAGTACGAAAATGGCTCACGACGAAATGGGGCGACATACGGCCGCAACGTCGACAAATATTGAATTTTTAATTATTGAATGTTAAAGCCACTCATGTACGAATCATCATCGCACGAGCCGATGCATGCACTGTGTCATTGCGATATACACGTTACTTGAAATATAATTTCGCCACCTGCTGAGTTGCTTTAAAACGATCAGAGCTGTTCACAGAAACGCCAGTTAAAGTTAAATAACGTTTGAGTAATTCTCTACTTTTCCTTTGACTCTGTTTTTAACATTTTAGCCGGTATTCGTAGTTGATTTTTTTATTTAAGACTGTTTTAAATATAGTCTTAAGATGTCATGAACCAACCAGAAAGCTGTATTAGCATCTTAAGATTACATTAGTTGAAACGGTCTTAAAATAAGAACTGATTGTGAATATCGATCTTTGACTGCTCAGCTGACTTCAATAAATTAAAAAAATTTAACATATTACTTTATAAATATTGTTAATATGTGTTTAGTGTATTATTTTAATATTATTAATATTTATAATAGTGCGTTATATTAATTACCAATATTATTAATAATGTTATTAATAGTATTGTATTTGATATTATTTTAAATACTTAATTATTTTTTAATGTCTTACTAGTAAAATCATTTTTCAGGTAAACAAGACTATCACTCGCAAATAAATAACGAGACTTTTAATGTAAATTTCACACGTTCAAATATAGGAATGACATGTAAAGTGTTAAAAGATGGAAAAAACAATAGACACATTGTTAATAGATGATATCTACAAGAACAGTTCTAAAATGATCTGCTTCGCGCAATTTGTAGAGTTTGTCAGAAACGTGTTGTTAAATATTCTAATACACACATGATGTCTCAAAACATTGATGATACAAATTTCGTTTTATAGCCTTTTGATTATAAAAAGTTTTGTAATTACAGTCGCAAAATATTATAATTAAGGAAACACCTTGTGGATGGATGTGAAAACATCTTGTGAATGGTTGTCCGCATTGTTATTCTTGGTCAATAGTAGCCGTATTCCGCAATGTTATGTAATCCGCACATCGATCGTTGCAATAATCGGAATAAAGTAAATAGAATCGCTGATAAGTTGATTTCTATTAACTGCACGCTTCGATGATGTTTTAGTGCAAATTCTTTCAATGAAGAAGCATCTGTGTCAGTTGGACACATTTGTTAGATAAACTATTAATCATTAATACTCGTACATGACGTAACAGCTTCCTGCGACTTCAAACGGCAATTCCGCGGACCAGACTGGCAATTTCTTCAAACTGTATAAAAAAATCAATCTACCATATTAATCGCGGCACTTTTATCTATTTAAGAAATAATGTCAAATTATTTTTAAAACGTCATTTAAATTACGGAAGAAATCTGCAAAATATCTGAATAATATATGTCAATGAAATCGAATTCTGAATAAACAGTTTGTAATCTTCAATTACTAAGAGATTCTGATTTATTGATGCAATAAAAATGTGATTACTATAAGAACGGTTATAATGTTACGTAATAAATCAACTGTACAATACTTTTATTCTTAAAAGGATAAATCAAGAAGAAGAGTTAGTTAAAATAATTCGCATGTAACAATGATAAAACTTATAATACTAATTTGAAATTCAATAAAAAAATAATAAAATAAAAACAATCACAAAATTAATTCCAGCTTGCTACTGTGAAGATTTTTTTATCTCGCGTCAAAAAATTTTAATTAAATTTTTTTATCGAAATTGCATCAAATGAGAATTTTCAATCATAAATAATTGATAAATTCCCTATATTTAATATTTACTTGTCTGCCAATAATTATCTATCAATTTCCGTCGTACGCATCGATTCGATGTTATATTATTCAATATTATTATATTATATTGTTATAATATAATATTATATAATATTATTATATAATATTGTTATATTATTCAATAGCAGCAAAGATTTTTACTAGAGAATATTCGACTATGATAATTAAAGATATTGTATTTGTATCTTAATATATTACGAGTTATTATAAAATATGCAATCTCAAAAATATAGCATATACTTTATTATGCCAAGCGTTATCAGAAAAGATAAGTCGAAATTATTTAGATAATAACAGCATCAAGGATGCTAAAAGGTGTGGTAAAATAAGCCCTCAAAAAACGTAAGACAGTAAAACGTTAAATAGTAATCAAATCGGCCAATAATAACAGAAATCGTAAAGACATAACATAAACAGTAACAAATCCAACATTTTATTTCCTTATTGCGTTTACATTTTACTGCTTAAGTATTTCAAGACTAAAGCTAATTCTACAATACGCTTTTTCTGTTTCTTGTTGTTTGCCTCTTGTCTTATTGGCCAAAAAGATAAGAAACAAACAGAGACAAACAGCAAGAAACAGGAAACAAAAAGCACAGTAGAAATGGCTTGTAAAATTAGCTTAAGGGTCATGACATACAAAAAACTTAAGCAGTAAAACGTAAGCAGTAAATGATTGATTTCCTTATTACTTACGTCTTACTGCCTTAAGTTTTTTGTGTGCCATGGCCTTCATGCCCCTATATATCCATTCTTATATTTATGTTTTCCTGAAAAAGTGACTGCAAAAATCACCCGTTTTTTAGGCGCTCGATTTTGGAACTGAACTGTGTGCCAAATTTTACCTTATATTGAGACATTAATCATGGCAATTCCTTTACATATCAAAGCTAATGAATATTGACAGGTCGATCGTGAGATACGAGCAGATTTTTTACTTTTCACTTTTTACTTTTTATTTTTACTGTATAAATACGCTTCAAAATTTAAGTTCTGAAGCATACAATTTGTATGCCATAGCCCTTATAATCACTGAAATATAAAAGGTAGTAAGCCAGCCATAAGGAATCAATTAATCATAGTTTATTCACTTCATATTCGATTTTTTGGCAAATATCTTATACGATTTAAAACTTACTACGCTTATTATACTTCAGAAACTTAAATTTTGAAGCGTATTTATACAGTAAAAATAAAAGTAAAAAGTGAAAAGTAAAAGATCTGCTCGTATCTCACGATCGACCCGTCAATATTCATTAGCTTTGATACGTAAAGGAATTGATATAGCGACTTGACTCTCGCGTCAGTTTTAACGACGCGTCACTTTGACCTCCGACGATAGGCGACCATCGGAATCCCCTCGATAGCATTCTCCGATGCCATTGACCATTTTCACGCCGGAAAGGATGAGATCATCGAGGAATATATATAGAACCGCGGGTACGATGCAAAATTTTTGTTTTTTCTTTTCACCATCATGGCTCTGCCGGATTCACGCGTGTTGCATTAACGCGTCTTTATAAGAAGTTAACGATACTCCGCTGGAAAAATGCGTGACGAGAAGTCAATAATCGCGAATCTAAACGCTTACGACACGCGAACGACATGTGTAATGATAGAGAATAAAAAGCAGAGAGAGAAAGAGAGAGAGAGAGAGAGAGAGAGAGAAGAGGGAGACAAGAAAAAAATGACTAGTATATCGAGAGTGCCTGAAACGCACGTGATTTTTCGCAATTTTATCTCGCATTACACGTGTATTGACAAGTGAGAAGAGAACGATATTTTTAGTAAAATGCGCAATAAAGAGTTTAGCACTGGAAATACCAACGTTTTTTATTTATTAAAAAGACAAACAAATAAATTACTACAAAAATAAAAAAGTAATGCAAAATTAAATATTTCAAAATAAACATAATTATTAAAAAGACATAATTATAAAAAGTCAAAATATTATCTATCTTTTACAAAAAATATAATATTAATGTTAAAAATAGAAAAAGAGTCAATAATGATAGATGATACAATTTTAACGTTAAATGCAGAGCTCGGTAAAATAATTTCGATACGACCTATTTAAAATATAAAATATCAAATAAGTTCCAGAACTTAAATATAAAATCGTAGGAGTCGATAAAAGAATGGTATTACCAACTTATTCGAAATAATAAATATAAAAATATACGTTCCAAAAATTTATGTAAAATATTAAATAAGAAATAGGTCGAAAGAAATTATTAAAAATATAAAATAAGAAATAGCCAAATAGAACTCTGGAATGCATTTTATTTATTTAAAATATATAATAACTTTTGTTTAAAATGTTAAAATAGCTCGCTTTTTATTTTAAATAAAAAATTTCAGAAAATTGATGACTTATTCGAATAAAAAATATAAAATAAGTTCCAAAAACTTATTTAAAATATCGAATAAGAAATAGATCAGAAGAAGTTGTTTAAAATAATAAATACTAAATAACTTTCTAATTTCTCTTTTATTTAAAATATATATTTTAAATAAATTTATTGGAAATACGACCGAGCTCTGGGTAAATATCCGTTGCAATGAAGAAATATCGCTATTGAGAGATTCCCATATTTCTTGTGAAAATAAAAAGACACTTTCCACGAAGGCCAGAGATAAGTAGATATTTACAGTCGACGCTGAGAGTTACTGAAAACTGCAGCGTCCTACGCGACGCCGCGAAAAATCATCTTTGCGGTAAATTCTCGGTACTGCAAACGTACCGCTGAAATTTTTCACGTGAGAAGGCTATTTTGATTATTTTTCTAACAAACCCGAGAACGCCGCGGCGCAATATCTTCTCATGACGGAGTTTTTATAGACGGACGCGATGAGAAGTGTTTCATACTATTGATCTTTAGACTCTGCTCTGGAAAAAAACATCTCTCTATCGAACTTTGCGTAAAAAATCATACGCCTTAAAGAAAAGTAAACTTCCGAAATTTCTTTCGCGAGAAAAAATGTATGAATTTTTTATATAGAAGTAAATTATTAATTTTAAGATAAGATGACGATATTAATATTATTATCACAGACATTACTAATGCCTGATGAAATTTTTTTTGATTGCTAAGCTGACTTCGATATATTGAACTTAATAAATCTAATATGTTATACTATATCATACTATTAAATATATTATTACATAATATATTATATTATATTATATAGATATTATATACATTAATATCATTGATTTTTTAAATTTCTTAATGTAATTTATATTGTTTCTTCAATGTCTTAAATATCTAGAATGCGGGAAACAATACATTGATGATTTCGCGTAATTTTCCGCAAAAGTTATTCATTTGTAGATGACGGTATTATTTACCAGATTAAAAATAATTTTACTAAGTTCGATAAATGCTATCAACGCTATTGCATCATTCTACTCTTATTTTACGTCTAATGAACGATAAAAAGATAATGACACAATAGTGTTGAATAGCACTGACAGCGTACTTTCCGAACGCATAGTAAAAAACTATTTTTAATCGAGCAAATAACACTCCATAAACAGGAAATTACGCGTCATTCAAGTATGGCAACCGAAGTGTTAAGACGCTTATAAAGAATAAATGCCATTTAATACAAAATTTTGAATCACATAACTAGCTAGATATGTATATAATATAACAAAGTAAAAAAAAAAAATGAAAAATGCGCAATTCAAAACGCATTATGAACAGGGTAGGATTGTATTTAAAATAAAGTTATTTAAAATACGTATTTTAAATTAAAAAATAAAAGATCGAATTATATAGTATTTATTATTTTAAATATCTTATTTCTTTTGATCTATTTTTTATTCAATATTTTAAATAAGTTGCTCTTATTTTATATTAAACAGTATTTTAAAAAAAATACTGTTAAATTCTGTTCAGAAATAAATAATCTTGTTTAATCATGTTGCACAATATAATGTACGTGGTGCACTTACGATAATGAAAATTCTACTGTGACGTACATATAAGGACATAAAATTCATTGGGCGGATAAGTAGACGTGTTATATTCTATATCAATCCAAAAAGACGACAGGAAATTACCGCGGCTCTCATGCAAGCGTCACATGACGCTCGTAATCGGTCATCGACATTTTATAGCTTGCAATAGCGATCAACATTCCATGTTAAACTACCATCAAATCATTTTCCCGGCTGGTTTCATAGAAATTGCGTGATCTCTTTATAAGTGTAGCTTTCGCGAACGGTCCCACATTGATTTGAAAACGCGCAATGCTCGTTGAAGCATGACAAACTGTAATAAAATAAGATAATAATTTGACAAATTGCATGAAAAAATGCTTTTTGCATGAAAAAATAAACAAAATTTTCCTCGAGGAACATTCAGCTGCGCAGAGTGAGAATTTAAATTTAAAGATTATAAATATACTTATTATAGATATACTTATTATAGATTTAAGATATACTAATTATATCTAAATAACGAAAAGAAAGTTTGCTAAAATATCTAAAAATTTAGCTAGATTTGAAAATAATTTTGTTAGACTGTCAAAATAATTATGTAGGACGTTCAAACTAGTTATTAAGTAAAATGTCAACACTTTTTGTAGCATTGCTCATTATGTTTAAGCATCCTGCATAATTATTTTATAGTTCAATAAAATTATTTTCAGATCTATATTTAGCCAAATACTTCAACTTTGTTGAATACTTCAACAAAATCGTTCTTTCTCTGTACACACTTTGATAATTAGAGATGTTGTTTCGACGCATCATATAAATTGCTACAAAATATGCAATCTCGCAATATAAAACGCAAATATAAAACATACAACACTTTATCATACTAAGGCTCAGTTTCACAACTCACTTAACTCTTAACCGAAGTTCAACTTTCTTATTTTTCATCTCTTACCTTTACCAATTCTAGAATTGAGAAGAGATAATAAATAAATTGAACTTCAATTAAGAGTTAAGCATGAGTTGTGAAACTGGACTTAAATGTTGTCAAAAAATTGGATGAAAAAAAAACTTCATACAAATAATAACAATATAACTAGATATCGGGCAACAATATATTAAGTGAACGAAGTTCCCCAATTTTCTAATTTGACCAGGTAATAGCTATTTCAGATTTTTGCGTGTCTGCTAGCCGCTAAAATAATCCCTATCGTAAAGCCAATAAGACTACAAAATAATCTTATCTATTCCACGTGCACACATTCCACATGACAAATGAGATATCACACGGGACATAAATCTGTAGTTGAAGCTTCTTATAATTATGCCCCATAGTAACAATATTAAATAATTTTATTGGGAGCCAATAGTGTCTTTCACATGGAAAGAACAGTTTTGCTAACTTTCTAAAACATTCAGAGTGAATTGTCACTCTGAAGAGTAAAATCTCTTTTAAAGATTAAAAACTGAGTTACTTTTACAAGCTGGCTTAATTTTCATTCTTTAGAGTGAGATTCAAAAATTTAGAGAGAGAATCAAACAAATTTTTTAGCTACAAATCTGAAAATAATTTTGTTGAATGATCAAAATAATTTTGTAGAATTCTTAACTCTCAATTACAGTTATAAAAACTATATCAAAGTTTTAAAACTTCTGTTTGAAGAAGAGAATGCAAGTAAATCTTTACTTTGCAGATGATTCATAACAAAAGATTCAAAGTTTTTTTTACCTACATTTTAGAATCTCATATATAGTATCAATTGCATAGATTATATAATTTTTTTTTCTTTTTAGGTCCAAATAATCCATTATTATGATCGAAAGTTAAGCATTGATGCAAAAAAATTTAATTTATTCTATAGCAACCAATTTGAGCGCTTTACGTAATTATTTTTATAGTTAAAACTGTTTCCAGATATGTACTTAGCTAAATTTGTAGATATTTCAGTAAAAATATTTTTTCCCTTGCAGCTGTTCTCTAAATTGTTTCGTAATCGGAATTGAGATTGTGATTTGATATGCGAGAACGTGCTCACATGCAACTTTCTCATGAAAATTGTTTCCGCGAAGTTGGAATGATTTTTTTTTGCGAATCAGCTGCAACCCACCTTCGAAGGGAGAAATATGCTTCCTGAGGCGCCGACATCGTCCAACGAGGAAATCATCGGAGTATAAATAGAGGATGACTCGCGGTTTGAACGCGCTCGGTCGATCCGAACATGTATCGATACGCGGCGTTATTTCAAAGAGGTGTCAACGCAACGGATTAACACTTTCAGATCTATGGCGGTGCGTCGCACTCGTGCTTTAAAAATAGCCGAGGACGCGTGAAGCGTATCGCGATGGACGAGTAAAGCCGATGCGTAATGACTTGTTCCTTGCCTTCCGATAAGAAAACACTTCGATCCTTACACGTTTTGTTATCTTTCTTTTTTCGAGGTATACGCGTTACTTTCAACTTATTCCTAAAGCTGAAGTCATTCGAAGTAGTCTTATCTGAATCTAAGGCCGATATTCATTAGTCCATTCTTATTTCAAAATTTTAGTAAGATGCTATATAATTTTAGTAAGATGCTATATATGATTAGTTCGTGACACTTTAAGGCAGTCTGAAATATACGAACCGACTATAAATACTTGTCTAAGGGTCGATTGTTCCATCTCCGAATAAACTATGTAATAATTAGACATCGGATTTTTATACAGATATTTTTTGCAGCATGCACAAAATATGCAAATGTGCATAATATGCATTTTTAGAATGCATAATATGCATTTTTAGAATGCTTTTATAACAAGACAAATTTCTATTTTTGTTACTTTCCAATGCTTTCTAAAAAAATATAAAATTGCATAAAAATCCGATATCTACACTGAAAGAAAAGATTAGTTGTTGCAACAATTTAGTAAAATATGACAAAGCATTTTTATATGGCTGCAGCAATCAGTTTTTGGTAAACAGCAAATTTTTAGTTATGTTAGCCTATCCGCAATGTCAGTATATGATTTCGATAGGCTAACACAATTAAAAACTTGCTGCTACAACCAAAAACTATTTTACTATCTAAATTGTTACAGCAATAAATCTTTTTTTTCAGTATAATAATAATTTATCTAATATCTAAACAAAAGAATAAAAGAATAAGAGCAAATAAAAAGTATAAGCTGAAGTTTATCAAAAAGTGGAACAGCTCAGCTTAAATTTTGTAGACTTTCTCTTAATTTTGATAACTTTCTCTTAATTTTAAATTCTAATGCCCGTATTCATAGAGTCAGGCCTTATATTTGAGATTTTCTTAAATTTATCTTCACAGGTGCTCTAGAATTATTTTATTGGTTACTGCGCATCTAAAGATAAATTTAAGGAAGCCTTAAATATAAGGTCTGACTATGAATATGGACCTTAAATCATCATATGTTTCGAAAATTTGACTCTCCGTCAAATTAGACTTTGAAGATACAGTCAATATTTGATTGTAAATTCTGATAGATAAAAAATAACTAATTATATTATATTAACCCTCAGCACGAGCTCTAGCTTACGTACACCTGAGCTGTATAAAACAGCGTTAGGCATTTACAAACCGTAAGGATGAGGAAGATTAGAATAGGGGGTAAAAAAGTTTTATATCTCCACTACTAATTCCCGATCACAGCATGTTTTGAAGATTGAATAGGAATTTATTATAATCGTTAATTATCAATATTCCGTTAATTATCAATATTACAACTTTAGAAACGTATTTCGAAAATACAATCTCGCGCGCGTGAAAATCTTGTTTAATAATTCGAAAATTTTTGTACATAATAAGTTTCATTTATCATTAATAAATTAATTTGTAGCATTTTTTAATCATTTTTGACATTATTTTATAGAAATTCGAAGCACTTGAAACAGAGTTTGAATAAACATGTGGCTTGATATTTTTAGAAACAGTATGTTTAACAATATTTTTCATGTAAGTATATCATTTTTATAACATAATTGTGCATTATTTTACTGTTTATAAAGTGTAAACTTATTTATTAGATTGTTGATTTCCACCTAATTGTTGACTTCACAAATATACTTTTTGAAATTAATCGAAATCATGGTATGTTTTTCTTAAAATACACGATTCAATTACCTTTGGAAAAATAATCTAATTTTTTAGTTTTTAATAATCTAATTTTTTAGTTTTTAGTTTAGGTTTTTTCTTCGACCCTCTCTACAAATTAAAAAAAAATCATTTTTCTCGCGAATATTTCAATATTTTCTTTTTTTTCCTAAATATTTCAAATATTTTTAATTTCTGAATTTTTGCACCTATTCATTCTTCTTTTTAAATCTTTCATATCAACTGAAGAAAAAATTGTTCAAATTTTACATATAAAAATATATATAATTGAAAACATCGAGGTGATAATATGCTTCAAAATCTCGAATCAAATATAGCTGTAACTAAAATTAAAATTGAATTCTAGAAATAAGTTAATTTTCACATATAATGAAGCTTATATGCGATGAATAAAAGTGTCATAGACACAAAAATTTGAATATTTATAAAAGTTTTTAATAAATTTAACGAATCTTTATTGTTATAGAAAATTGTATTTTATTTAACTTTACAAAGAATTCGCAATAATTATAAAAATGTTGCTCCCATAATTTGTGAGACGAGTTTTTATATACATATAATGTAACTTGTGATGAATAAAAGATGTTAAAAATTCAATATTATATAGATAAGGTTCAATACTAGATAACTTGTGAGTTATAATGTATCCAAAAAACTCTGTAACACAAGTTTTACTTTTAACATATCTTTGTAAAAACAAAATACAATCTTCTCTCTTTACAACACTTAAATAAAAACTTATTAAACTTATTAAAACTTTCACAAGTATACAGAATTTTTTTTATATTTTTATACAATTCAAAATTTTAACAATATAAAAATCTGTATTAAAGCTCAAAGATCCAAGTTGCTGATAGAAAATTCAAAATTCCATATAACCAACGGAGAATTAAATTGTCAAAATGAGAATTAAAATGGAAACTTACTTTAAGAGCGTATTTCTGTCTTGTGTTCCTGTCGTAGCATTGCACGACCTTTCCGTTGATCCCGAGGCCCAGAACGTGATTGCTAATCTCGTAGTCGTCAGTAATCGGCGTAGCCTTCGGCGACAGCCGATTGTTCAGCGGATGTTCCATCGTCTTTCTTTTGGTGTTCTCGACTTCCGGGATTTTCTGCTCCGGTAGCTGATCGTAGTCTTGTCTAATGACCTGCGTCACGACGACCGACGGTATCGAGCACTTGCGCTTGCTCTCTTGATCGTTCTCTTCAAGAACAGCCCTCTTGGACTTTCTGCAAACGCGAGGATATCCTGTCATTTCCTGATATTAGAGATGTAAAGAATAGGTACGCTGGTAAGTAAGCAAGGTCACGCGCATAAAGCGAACGGAAAAATACGATGCTCCAGATTACGCGGTGATAACGTAGACTTCAGACCGATAACGTGTCGCCATATCGAATGTGTGGAAGACACGCGAGGAAACGAGACCATCGAAACCGTGCACAGAAAGGACAATTTTCTCAAAAATATCTATCTAAAAATATCTAAAAATTTAGCTAGGTTTATAGATTTGAAAATAATTTTGTCATCAAGATAATTATGTACATAGAACGCTCAAACTCTTCTAAAAAAAATTAATACTGGAAAGTAGTGATTAATTACTTAATTATTTGATTAAAGCTATTGTTTAGTGCTTTTTACACTCCAAAGAAATAATTAATCACTTTTTCAGTATTAAATTAGATTTCTGTAAGGCTAGTTACTAGAATGTCAAAACTTTTGCAGCATTACTCATACTTGTTACATAATTAATTTAATTAAAAAATTCCAACAAAATTGCTTTCAAATTTATATCTAATTAAATTTTTTAATACTTCAGCAAAATATCGTTCTTTCCGTGGCATACTGGCTCATTGCATTACATTACAACGCATTACAGTTTATTATTTATTACAGTTGTTCAGTTCACATTTAATCCTTCTTCGAGGAAAAACCGTTCGTGTCAGCGAGATAAAACTGGAGAATGACATTTAAGAGCAGAAAGTTTAGCGATGGGAGAATCGAAGGATCTGCAAAATTTAATTGTAATGATATTTGTATTCGTTAAATATTCGTTCACTGTGTCAACCAAGTGCCGTTTCAATGGAAACCGTTTGCGTAACCGTCCTCGAAGAATGTGCAAGATTCATGTTATTTCACATACATATACGTGTCACGCACATATACGTGTGCTCTACCCACACAGTCTTGCTTATACGGCGCGTACTACTCTCGTTTGCGGTGCAACCTGTATTATGCATACACCGCAATGCAGTACATCGCGATTTTTCCAGTTGCAATCGGGAGAAAAATTGCATGCGTGTATTTCTACGTCAGAATTGCGTCGGCAATAATATATAGACATCTCGCAATCGCCGTTATTTCATTCATCTGTATGTAAAAGGCAGTATTAGAGTAAAATAAAAAAGTAATTCGATAATTAAAATAAAAGAATTATTAGCGATATATACTTTAGACCAAAAGTTTGGAAATACTTTTAAAAAATTGACATTTTTAGGATTACTTATTTAAATATCTATAATAATGTACTTTTTTAATAATTGTTCTTCAGATCTAATAATGGTTATTGGATCTAACGAATTATTGTTAAAAATTGTTGGATATTTGAATAATTTTGGATATTTGAATAATTAATTCCAAAATTGTCAATTTTTAAAAAGTATTTCTAAACTTTTGGCCTCAGTGTATCTGAACAGCATACCTATCGATATAAACAGTAAACTAGTCAACATACTATTGGGAAACAAATCTAAAAGAAGCTATAGAAATATTTACTTTGGAAAGTAGTTACGAGTTACACAATTTATTAAGAGATGCTTGCCGTTAATCGCAATGAACTGTTAATATTAAATTAATATCACGTTAGTAACCATCGCTTACTGTCGAAAAGGGCGTATGACATAAGTGTTGCATAAAACGCATAATAAGATGAAAAAGCCAGCGATCGATGGGCTCGTTAACTCTCACTAAAACCGATAATTCAGGTCAACATAAATGGATAATACTGAACTTTAATACAAGTAAATACTTTCATGGTGAGGGTTAATTAGACCGTCACTGTATCGCTTGGTATTCGAAGATTACATACAGCGCTCATTAGAGGTATTTCCCAGAGGCAGCCGTCACAGATCAAATGATCAGTCTTCGATAAGTGAATAGAACGATTTATTAAATTAGAATTGCAGATATCAAAGATATTTATGATTTATAGACCGCTTTACGTACTGCATCGACAGAATTCTTAGGTTCTGATTATCCCGAGCGAAAAGTTAATGGAGCAATAGATTCGATCAGCGTAGCATTAGATTAATCACGATGGCGCAATCTGGGAACCAATTGTGTCTTGAAACGAGGTGAAAATTACAAAAAAGTGAACAAATTCACTACTCTCTAAAACTTTTAGAGTGAATTTCATTCTTAAAAATTGAAAATTGAGTCACTCTTTTTGAGATCGACCTTTTCAAGATACACAATCGACTCCGTTATTGCGAAAAAAGTCGCATGATTATCGTAAAATACGACAGCATTGTCGATGTATTGATGAGATGTTTATGGGAAAGTTGCACCAACAATCTTCGTTAATTAAACATCGACTGGCTAAATTTTTTCAAGATCAATTCTCCGATAAAATTCTTTAAAATTTTTAAAGTGAATCTCACTCTAAAGAATGAAATCTCACTCTTAGATTGAAAATTGAGTCACTCTTTTTCAAAACAAATCTTCGAAATCAGATTCCATTCTAAAGAATTTAGGGAAAAGGCAATCTTGTTAATTCAGATCAAAGAAAATCTAAAAAGCTGAAAGTTGAAAAAGTTTAAACTCAAGTTCTACATGTCAATGAAAATCATTTTTCTAAATTGAAAGAACGTATCTTAATTTTCAATTATGTTTAAACTTTTAGCAAATTAATTCAACGTGATTCAAAATCCTCTGGAGAAACATGTACGTTGAAAATTTCTATATTAATTGACAGTTAATCTATGAGAGGAAATTACGTCATTCTTTACTTGGGATACAAGTAAATTGGGAAAATCCAATCAATTGAATAGTCAATTGACATTGGTGCAACCAATCCTCTTCCGATTCTCGCATTAGGAGGATGTGTAATGTAATTGTATGCATAAATCCTTCACGACTCTCCTCTTTCTTTCATTCTCTCTCTCTCTTCTCTCTCTCTCTCTCTCTCTCTCTCTCTCTCTCTCTCACACTCTCACTCTTTCATGTAGGAAATAAAGATAAAAGAGACCTCCAAAATCTCCACTCCGACTTCGGCATCGATGTAGCTCTCGATTTTCGCACAGCTATAAGTCCCGAATTTGTCGGGAAGACAAAAGCATCACCGCCCGCCCCGCGTCGATAAAAGCCAAGGTACAGGCCTCCCAGGTGGAACGACGAGTTTGGAGTGGTTTACCACACGGCGTGCGGTGTCATGGAAGAGAGGGTCCTAGCTTCTAAAGCCTTATACCGAGATTTATCCCACCCGGTAGAAGAAAGAGATAAGTTTAGTCTCTCGTTTCGTCTTTGCTTTTTCAATTTGCTCTTTTTTTTTAATTCAAGCCAAGAGATAATCGGGCCAGCTGAAAACTGAAGATAAAGAGACTAAATGATAAAATTAAATCGCACCCGCATACAAAAGTTCAACATAAAAGCAATCATGAATCGGATTTAACGAAGCGAACGCGGTGTTTCCCGGAAGCTAACGAATATTCCATACCAATGATCGTAAGTCTATCGTACTACTTCCGGCGTTTCGTTGCGCCTTCGAAAACACACATCCGGGACTCGAAGGTTTTAAGTTTCAACGTTTCTTAGCGCTA
This sequence comes from Atta cephalotes, assembly GCF_000143395.1. Taxonomy (NCBI): domain Eukaryota; kingdom Metazoa; phylum Arthropoda; class Insecta; order Hymenoptera; family Formicidae; genus Atta; species Atta cephalotes. The sequence goes on along the minus strand of NW_012130117.1, from coordinate 1,493,289 downwards.
ATTTGGAAAAGCCTCGATAATTTTAAATAATTAATTACTAGATATAATTTATTGTGTTACTCTCTAAATCTAAATCAGTGAATAGTCACTAATTAGCCAGTAGTATACTTTGCACTAATAATCAGTGAAGTTTAACTAAAAAAAGAAGAATATTTGATCATTATAACTAAAATACTAATATTTGCACGTTAATTTTTATCTTCCAATATCATATTCATTGAATTTAAGCACTAAAACAAAGTTAATAAAGATTAGCTAAGTTAAGGAATCTCACATTTAATTCACTGATTACCAGTGGCGTACTTGGCACTAATATCAATAATTATCCACTGATTCAGATTTAGAGAGACATAATTTCATAAAATAACTTAAGTTTGGAACTAAAAGTAACACTTGAAAAATAATTGAATCCTTCTCTCTAAAACTTTTAGAGTGAATCTCGCTCTAAAAAGTAAAATCTCACTTTAAAGATTGAAAATTGAGCCACTCTTGTTCAAGACTGACTCAATTTTCACTCTTTAGAGTGAGATTCCAGTCCAAAAGATTTAGAGAGAACGAAATCATAATATATACTAAGGATTAAATTGGGACAAAAAGTAACATTTAAAAAAAATAATTGAAATTTAAAAAATGAAAAAGAGCAAAAATACGACGAGTCGAGCGTTTTCTGTTAGAAGTTTAGCTTCATGTTAAAGTATCGTCGCTTCATTTGAAAAATTCTGAGAACATCCTTAAATCGCATACTCACTCCGAAGATGACAGACCTGAAAGTGACGACTTAATTGCGCGCGTTTCCCATTCATACATTTCTCTCGCAATGAATCCACGCTGTTGTGTCAACGAGTGCATTCGCAGGCGATGAAGAGAAAAGCGAAGCGCGAGCTGAACGGTAGCTTAGAAGTATTTGCATATAATCGCGCCACATAAATAGCAACTTTTAATTAGCATGAGACGTTTCTAGACCCTCGAATCGATAAATTCAATCCCAATCAATATTTCAATCTAAGCCTTTATAAACATTCGCATACATCTTATCACAGAAAATTATATTGCGTGCCGTAGACGAGTTTTCTTCATACGTCTTTCTTGGAAAAGTCTTCTGAGAAAAAAGATGAATGAAAACAAAAATGCAAAAAAAAAGATAGACTCGACGTAATCGCATGTCATGTAACGTCTATTTCTATCAATGGAGATTAAATTTAATCTCGTTTAACTCATTCTTTATCTTTTTCCAATTCTTAGAATTAGAGAGAAAGATTAAAAGTATGTTAACAGAAGTACCAAGTCATTTTTTAACTTAAATGTTTCTCTATTATTTATATTAAAATTATATATTTTTTGTATAAAAAATACGATTTTGAAATTTTGTACTATTCAATAATCATGTACTTTATAATGATGAAATATTATTCCCTATCACTTTCTCTATTTTAATAGTAATTTATTCGCTTGATTCTTTTATAATTTCAATATAAATCGATATAAAATTCCATTCAACTTACTCTTCATCTTTTTTCAATTTTTAGAACTAGAAAAAAAATAAAAAGTTAATTGAATAAAAATTGAAATTAAATTACATTTTTTTTGTAGAACCGAGTATTACTGAATAATAAAATCGCTTGTTTTCTAACATTAAACCGAGATTAAAATTAATCCATATTGAAAATGGCATTAATATTTGACGAGATTAATTCGAGGTTGATTCAAAAAGCGAAGAGACAAGGTTTATCGATCAAAGGGTTCGAAACGGGACACAACGCGCAGACAAAGGACACATATACACACATACACTCTCTTCTCTCTTTGTTTCTCGTCACGCGATTGTTGCGGAATATGATGTTGCCTTGGAATTTTGTTTGCCCAACATGAGAGAATCGCGAGAATTATATACAGATACGATGGGAACGATGGCATGGATTACATTGATGTTTGATGTGGGAGGAATAAAATCAAAAACCACATGCCCCGTTAATATCGACAGTAATTGCAAAAGAATAACAATAAAGCCCTCAACATGCAAAGTCATGGATAACATTAATTCCAATTTAGGTATTCATAGATGGTTCTTATATTTAAGACCGTCTTAAGTATAGTCTTAAGATGTTATGAACCACTCGTATTAGAGAATCGTATCTTAGCATCTTAAGACATTATTTAAAATGATCTTAAAAATAAATTGGAAGATGAATACACACTGCCCTTAAAATCCCTCTTACTCTGATATTTCAATTTCCAGATTCCTTGTTCAATATATTTAACGATTAAATGACATTGTATCACAAAAAATCGTCACTCCTCGAACATGTCTCTCTGTTTCGCAAATGTTTAAAGTTCAAATATATTTTTTACTATGCTACTGCAACTTCGCGATAAATAAAAATGTAACATGCAGAGATTTCAAAAAATTGAAGAAAAATATAACGAGCACATTTTTTTTCCTTCAAATAAAACAAATATTTTTAATAAAAGTTCAATCATGCAAATAAGTGATAAAAAATGCTTTCTATTTTACGCATGATGCGTATAATGTATCATTTTATTCTTATTTATTAACACTAGAAATATAAAATGATCATTATTGATCGTTTCTATTTTTTAGATTAATATTATATTTTTTGTGTAAAAGATAAGATTCTGAATAAGATTTCTGATTATTTATTTTTCAATATGTTTTTTATAGTAATGAAATATTTAATTTTTTATCATTCTCTTTATTTTCTTAATAAGTTTTCCTTTGATTTTTTCAATAAGTAAAACATTGGTACTTTTAGTATTAACATTCAGTAAAAAAAAATAAAATAAAATGAGTGAAAGGTAGAGATCGAATGTCCAAAGTAGAGATGAAAACCAAAAAACCTAGAAGTTTTGAATAAAAAAAATTTAGTAAAAAACAGTTGTTTTTCCTTAATTGCTGTAAGTTTTTTACTCCGCTATATATTTTTGAAACATTTAATGGTTTTGACGCTGTAGTACCGTTCTAGAATTCAATTTTTGCATTTATTTAAAATATTTCTGTGAAAAGATAACAAAAGAAAAATGTAATACAATGATTAACAGTGGCAGTGATCATAGATATAAGTAACTACTGTTTACAATTATTCAGATGATATTTCATATTGTACTCCAATTTTAAAAATGAAGTAAATGTTCTCTCTCTCTTTCTCTCTCTC
>NW_012130117.1:1486004-1490099 GCF_000143395.1 Atta cephalotes | reverse complement strand
ATATATAAGTAATAACTAGTTACTAATTAATTCTATAGTATATTCTTATATTATTACTACTACTTAAATTAATAGTAAATAGTTCTCTCTCTCTTCTTCTCTCTCTCTCTCTCTCTCTCTCTTTCTCTCTCTCTCTCGCACTATTTTTATACAAATAATTTTTTATTAAAATAATTGGTATTGCTTTTGTTGTATTTTATTGTAATTGTTGCATATTTTAAAATATAAATTAGTAAAACAATGTTTATTGGATTATCCCCAATTATTCTTGAATCGATATTATATTAGGATTTTCAATAATTAAAATTTAAAATTCTTATATATAATTATAACTTATATAATTATAACTACAATAATATAAAAACAATGTCAATTAATTATGTATAATCTGTATTAATTAATAAAATATTATCTGTTAACAATAATATGAGCATTTCCTATTTAGCTTTTAAAATCGGAATAGAACATAAAATATCTGTCGTCTAAATAATTATAAGCGATAATATACTTAGACTTTAAATTATTATCGATAAAGAATATCAATTCATTAGGCACCGCAAAGATGTTTTCACCTTGATTTGAAATTATAAAAAAAAAAATCATTAAATAATGTCGAAATAACATGGATATCGAATATTTTAACCATGAATATCAAGAAAATAAATTCTATATCTTTTTCAATATATTTAATAAATTCTATCTATTTTTCATGAATTCTACATTGTTTTCGATAAAAAATCGTTTTTTTTGTAAGAAATAACGTTTTTTATTTGGTATTTTTTTACGAAAAACCTACTTTTTTATCTCTATTCCAAAGATAAAATGATACATAATGCGGATCATGCATCAAATGAATCGCATTCAAAAACACAACTAAAGTTTCGTTTTTTTAAATAAGATAAATATTTTATATATATCGTCAATAAGAATATTTGTAACTATTAGATGTGGGAAAAAGTTCATGGCGTTTTTTTAATGCCATCTAATAGGAAAAACGCCACGAACTTTTTCCCATACCTAATATTTTTAATATTTAATATATTTGTATCTAATATCTTTAATATGTCGATATAATAAATATTAATAAAAATCAGGCAAATAAAAATAAACAATAAAAATATTAAAAAATCGTGTTTCTCAACCTATTTCTACTACCTTCGTTTTATGAGAAGATGGAATTGTAGTCAGGATAGAAGGTTTTAAAAACAGATGATTCATTCAAACGCTGCATCACTGTATCTCGAGTAGAGCGCTCAAAATCACTCTCCCCTCGCATTTAAATATAAATAAATGTAGCGGTAAAAATAAGTGACACAGAGCAGTTTGAACACGAACATTCACTTAGTATTTATGTGTATGTACATATATATATATATATATATATATTCGAGGAAAGTACTTGAGCACGAAAACGAACCTAGGGATCCGATCGGTTCGAACTGTCAAAACAACATGGAGTCAAAGAATGAGTATTACATACCCGACAACGTGCACCTCTCTCGTCGCGGCTTAAAATTTCTCGTTACGGTTATTAATCACGCGATGCGGACCGAGCTGCCCTCGCCGGCATCGTTCACGCGTAGCGTCGATCGAAGTCGAAAAAATCGCGCGGCGATTCACCGCACCGATCGCGCTCACACAATGGAAAATAATCGCGTCCCGAAGAAAAACTGCACTACAAAAACTGGGAACTTGACAAAATCACGGTGAAGAACGGAACGGAGAAAGAATTTCCAGGAAGGTGCGCTGAGTCGACCGGTCTTTTGTACATCACTCGTCGCCGGTACGCTACAAACGCTCGTGCGAGGACGGACGCCGTCGGATTGTCAGATTGCACGACGTTGAGCAATCGACCAAGCTGGACGAGCGACTGCGAACAGTGCGAACTCAGCGAACTGCGATCAGTGCAATCGTTCCGTCGCGTCGTGCTCGGCTCTGGTCGGGTCGGATCGCGCAACCACCGCGGAACGCGGAACAGCACGCGATTTCGATGTCTCGATATGCGAGCGCTTACTCTGCGTGCGGACGGGATGCGAAGATCTGCGGAGATCTGCGGAAAAAACGACTCGCATCTCGCATCTACATCAGTGTGTTACATAGTGGCGCACACTGGCGGCGGTAAATGTCTCTCAGTCTCTTCCAGTTGCTGCGTTCTAACCTTTGTTCATTTTGGCGTTCACAATGCTTTAAGCATCATTTCATCCTTGTTGTTTAGTAAATATTAAACAAGGACAATTGATGCTCATAAACGTTGTGTGCGGCAAAGCGAACGCAGCCTTAATATTCTCACTGTTAGTACTGAAAATCTATAGTGCGTGTGATATTGTATACTATAGAGTTTGAGAACTGGCGGTGAATATCGGATCTCGCGGCGGTCTTGCGCCGTGACTCATTTGTCTGCGCAAGACCGCTCTCAGAATAGCAAATTAATAGCGTTTTTCATTGGCAGAATTATAGGATAACTGTCCCTATTAATATTCCTTTTAGCTAATTTGCTTATTACTGAATTAATTATTATATTAAATATTATATTAAATATTATATTAAATATAATTTTAAATGTTTCAATGTCGGTTTTTCAATTATTTCTTTTTCTTATAATATTTCTTTAATTTAAAAAATATTAATACTTTATAATGATTTTCAACATAAAAATTTATGTTTTTGTTAAATGAGTTCTCCAAATGGCTCTATTAAAATACCTTCAATTAATTTGTGTGCTTATCCACATTTGACTCATTTTATAGTTGTCAAAACAAGTAATAAATTTAAGCTAATTATTTAAGTAAATATTACATAAATCATTATTTCAATTATACTTATTTCAATGAACATTAACGTTCTCAGCTCCAATATAGGGCTCATTAGCTTAAAATCTTGCGGTACGTATTATTGGATTCATAAATAATACATAAATTTAATTCCTCATATCTTTTGAAAAATGTTTAAAATATTGTACTTTAATTAATTAAAAAATAAAATATTATCTTTAGGGTATCGTGTATACTTTAATAATTTAACTTAACAAAAAAAATTTTTTTTCTTATTTATTCATGCTAGTTTTCTTTATGATTCATTGAGATACAAAAACACATTAATAGAGACAAACACAGTAATAAGGACTGTTACATATTCAGCGCACTTAAAACTGTTGTACACAAATCGACATAAAAATGACAAAATGTATGTTTAAAAAATATATAGAAACGAATTAAACTGCGAAATCCTCAATACATTTTATCTATTGCTATTTGATAAAGTATGCTGCTATTTGATAAAGTATACATTGGATATTTTATTAGTTGAAATATCTTACTTTTACATTCAAATTAGATGAGTATATCAGTAATGCTTTGTGCACTGAATGCGCACCAATTCTGCCAATGAAAAACACTAATAAGGTGACTTTTAACTTTGATTAGTTAATTGGTTTAAACTATCAAATAACATCCGTATTATTTTGTTAATATAAATAGAATCATTATTTTTTTTTGTTATCTAGCCTATAGAAAAAAATTTAGATTAATGCAAATTTTATGAAATTTTGCTCTAAATCTTGCTGACTTAATTATAAATCGCGGTTATTAACTTGTCAAATAATTCTTCTATCATTTTATTATGGACATTTTTAATTTTTTATTGTTCGATAGAAAAAAAGGAAGATTAGATTAGGTAACGAAAATGTAAACTAAATAATTTTACTGATTAAATTAATCGGCAATAATCAAGTAATCTGTATCATTTTGCACAATAGAATTGTTAATGTCTTGTTTGCTACATAAAAGAATTAGATTATAAATAAATTATACAGTTTGATTAATTTGTCAAATAATATTTTTATATATTGCATCATGGATATAACTTTATTTTGTTAACATAAATAAAATTATTAATTTTGATAATTAATTGTTTGATATAATAAAAGGAAGGATTAGATAACAAATTACAAATTTATTGTTGAAATTTTACTTTAATTCTGCTACTTGAATTAATCGCCGATATAATACATGTATATAAAGTTTTGTAAATAGAAATTTTGGTTGAGTCATCCTAAAAGCAGTAATTTGATCTTACATTTAAAGTTATCTTGAACTT
>NW_012130117.1:1477918-1483587 GCF_000143395.1 Atta cephalotes | reverse complement strand
AAAATATGTATAAAGTATTTTATGTGTAATTAATTACCTTATTAATTTTACGATATATAATTACAATATATCAACAATAGGAAATTTACATTTTTAATTAAGTAACTCATGTACAATCATATATATATATGTCTAAACTAGGTTAAGTATCCACGCTTTTTTACAAAAAATATGATTTTATTGTCCACTCCGAACAAGTAATAGATAATTTGTGCACAAAAACTTTGATTTGTATATTGGAAGCAAAAATATGACATGACTTCTCTTTTTATATTATAGGAAATCTGAATCATGCGTTACGTTATATCAATATTTCGATAAATAAGCAACAATTAAATTTTTTCTAATTTCAACTCACATCATATATTCACTCTTATCATTTCAAAATAACCTTGTTTTTTCTTTATACATGTAGAATAGCCTAAGAAAGAAATCTTCCAGATGTACTTCTTTGATTTTAATGAAACTTACGTTTTTGTAAAGAGGATAAAAATGTTCGATATTTTTTATCAGTGACCAAACATATTTAAGGAGGTTGTAAGGCAAATGCAACACGTTAATAATTTAAAAAATTACGAATTATTCTAAATTGCATTTAAAAATAATAAAATTAGACATAATTTATTTGGATCAAATTATTTCAATAAAAAGTAATATTTTTTAAATTTATACTATAATAGAAATATATGGAAATGTATTATAAAATAATGATGAAAATAAAAATCTCAATTTTTTTAATATAAGTTCTTTATGAATTCAAGAATATTTATGAAATATTCTATAATTAAGAATATTTATGTTATATTGAGATGCAGACATTAGTTGTTCAGTAAATAAATAAAATATTTATTCGTTATGAACCAATTGGTAAATTTGAATAAAACTTTGCAATAAGTCATTTTTAAAAATACTTATATCAAAAAATTTAAATTTTTATTATTTAAAAAAATTTTTGTTTCTTCTTCTTACATTAAGCTTCTGTGTTACACCTCTCTCATATGCTTATGGTGTGCACGCTGATAATTCAATTGCCATGAGCATGAGACTTATATAGTTTTAATCGTTTCAAGACGGCGGATTTTTAAGATATGGAAGGATATTTCCACAGGAGATTGCCGGCTTTCTCCAAGAGGAAACAGGAGCATAAATATTTTGATTCCTACTGGGATCGAACTCGGGAGTCCTAATAATAGACCAGTAATAGACCAGTGTCTGCCATGCTAAATTTTATAACAATAAGAATAACAAATAAAATAATCTATAAAAATGTGTTGCTCAATAAAAACAGAATGTAAACACAAGTTTCATATGTACGTAGTTTTTTGTTTAAAGTTTAAAGTTAAAGTTTTTTTGTTTCGTAAATATTTAATATGTGTTTTATGCCCTTACAACCTTCTTAAGGCATGAAATTAACCAAATTTTCTTTTTTTGGCTATAACTTTTGAATGAAGTATGATAAGTGTAATTTCATTAAGATGGTTCTTTAGTAAATTGAATTACCATAGAAATGTTTATGTTAATTTTTTTATAAAATGAAGTGGAAATATTGAAATTAATGTGTGCAAAATTTTATGGAAAATTAACGATGAAATAAAGAGAAAAAAAAGTTAAAAATGTAACTTTTCACGTACAACTTAGTGACAGATAAGACTCGCAGATAATTCTTCGACTAATTGCATACAAATCTTACCATAGACTTTCCTCAAAAACGAGATTATAAAGCATCGTCTGCAATGAACAGTAGCAGTAGAGGCTATAGATATCGGGAGTAAACCCAGCCAGAAACGTCGAGCGACGTTAAATCAGCATCGATTTGATGTTAATCGATCAATCGTTTATGGCTGAGTCGGAAAACCAGCTTACTCCCGACGTATCTATATCCTCTACTGCTACTGTTTATTGTAGACGACGCTCAATAGTTTAAAAAAATCACAATTTTAATGGTCATAAAAAAATAATAGGTCAATAGCCATTCTGGAAAGATATTTACATGCATTATTTGCATATAAGAACTTCGCACAGCGATTTTGGCAGAGATTGATATATAATAACTCAAAAACTGTTTATTATTTTACTTCGTGCTTATGGAGACTTTTGATCAGGACGACCAGAACTACAACACAAATTCAGTTAAAGTAGCCGGGATCCATATGTTTTGTCCTTTAACTTCAAAAAATAAACGTAATCTCATCTTGTTTTCTTCCGATGAAAATGCAGCTCTTGATTTACTATCCTATATTCCTATATATATCATACTATTTCATTAAGATACACGTAATTTTAATATTTTATCCAAATTATCCAGATATTTGTAATTTTGGGTGGTCCTGATGAGGCACTCCAAATTTTTGGCACTTTACTAAAGAACCACCTCAATATACAAATGTACTTTTCTTGTAAATATTTTTACAAATTATTTAACTGTTAATAATACATTATAAACATATCATATTGCCTTCTATGTTTTGTGTAAGTAATGTGCCGATACAAAACTTTCCTGTGAAATTATATCACAGATTGGAGAAGTCCATTTTCGAGATATTGCATTTTGTCACATTAATACTTAAAAATGCAACAATAATTGTTGTATTTTTAACTATAATTGTGTATATATACATATATAAATATTGTAATTTCAATATTCTCTTATTATCACTTTACAGTTGTTCATTTCAACAAGCAATGTTATTTACGTTCTTATTTAAAATTATAACTTAAAGTGTTGAGTTGCCACATTTAGGGAAAGTTTTATATAATATTCATTTACTATATAATAAATAAAGAATTGCTGGGTACAAAGTCAATATTATAAACAATCAGATGCTGCGCTATAATACAGAGTGTTTCATAAATGCATGTTAATACTTTAGAACAGTACTGGAATTTGCTTGTTATATTTCGGCCGATTTTTAGTTTGATTCCTACCCTTTACTGTGTAAGTAACGTGTTAATGCACAAGGCGGGCATTGCGAACATTTTCTTTAATCATTCATAACTTGAAAACTAAGATATATAAGATGTATAATCAAATTAAAAAGGAAAACTTTATGTAGGACATATATTTATATTAATAATAATAAATAAATTTTAAGGCTAATGAGAATCAGCGCAGAAGAGATTGCGCAGTTATCGATAAGTAAAATTATTTCTTCATAAAATTGATATCTTCTTTATTTCAAAATCTTGAACGTTTCGACTCGCTTTATAGTCATATGCAACCTTTTCTACGATGCTCTCATTAGCCTTTTATTTATTATTTATTATTATTTATTTATTATTATTATTTTAAATATAGAATTTTTAATCATTATATATGTTTATGTGATGTTTTTTTATTTATTTTAGTATATAGATTTACCTTCTAAAATATTGACATATATTTATGAAACATTCTGTATATTAGATGGTAAACTTAATTCCTATCGTTTTTTTGTTTCCAAAATTTTTCAGCCATTGAAATAACATTTAACACTTTCAACAACTCTAAAAGCGTTTGAACTGGATTTTTATCGAGCAATTCTCACAGCTCGACATCTTCAAATTTTTTTCGGTTGTCCGAGATGTTCTTTATCTCTCACATCAAAATCACCATTTCGAAAACGTTCAAAACGAACACATGTTCTTTTCGATGGAGTTTCATCACCATACACTTCGAATAATAAGCGATGCGTTTCAGCTGCAGTTTTCTTGAGGTCGAAGTAGCAAATATCGGAAAAACAGCTTATCGCAGTTCATTTTCAATCGATTAGAAAATCTCTTTGGTGTCAAGAAATTTAATCTGTGAGGACTGAATTTCAGTAATGTCTAAACTATAAAAGACATGCGACTTCACTCGCCGCAATCAAAACTCGCCAGCGTTGGAACCTCTAATAGCAAGCGGCAGGAATTAAGTTTATCACCTTAATACAATACATATCTAAACATAAAAATATGTACATATATCTAGACATAGATATATATGTACAATTACTATTATTACAGTAATACATACATTTATAATTAATTCAAATTTATGCGCGCCTCATTCCGTCATATTCTTGTGCAAATATTTAAAAAGAAAAAGGGAAATGCGAAAATAAAAATTATGTCAACGATTCGCGTTTGAGTAAACATTTTCGTTGTACAAAAACGAGGCATCCAACATTTATGTTTATATCACTCTTTTAGGTCACGATTTATATTGCACTGACAATATTCGTCACCCTGCATGACTTTCTGGTTCAGTTTTATAATCTTGCATGGTAAGGATATAAGGCACGACGCTAGCCACGCTTACTCGACCAATTAGACCCGAGAAGAAGAGATCCTCCAGAACTCTAGGATTAATCGAGCGGAGAGGTGCTAACCTCAACAGAAGGCGAGGTAATCTATCGGAGCCTACACGTTGCTGCAGCTCCGTCCATGCTGCTTCCTGCAAGACTTCAACTTTCTTATGCCAGATGCCTGCTAAGACATTATCTAAAAAATAACAGTAAATGTGTTAGATATGATAAATTAATATCATGATAAATTAATAGATAAACTTCATTGTTTGTCATTTACATTCACTTACCAGCACTAAAAAGCGTTAAAGCTTTAAGATATGCGTATTCGACGGAATCCACTTGTAGCTTGTGCAGTGAATTTACACAATCCTGTAGTCTCCATATATGTTCTGTAACGCATTTTACTTTGCCAGCGGTGACTTTCTCTTGTGCGATACTAGCTTGTAAGTGATTAATTATCGATGTCAAAATACTAGGAAGTGACAAGGTATATGCACATTGTGCCAGACCTAATGTGAACAATTGTCCCCAGGAACTTCTAACTAAAGTAGTTTGAACATCAGATCTAAAACGTAAAACGTTTATCTTAAACGTTATAACTTTATCATCAATATGATCAAGAGGTAGACGTATACTATTTCTATAAATTACATCACACTTACGGCAAAGCTTGAAATGCTGGAATTCCTCGTGCCCAATGTACAGACAAAAATAATAATCTAGCTGCACTTTCACATATATAGTGAATAGACAAATACACAGGTGCTGGGCTAGGTGCCCTCAATTCAAACAACGTATTTCGCTCAGAGATTAATTGACCGGTCCATTCTTCCTCCGGTTCGCTCGAGCCATTAACATTCTACAAGCAGATATCGCGATATATTAACGATCTATCTATAGAAATAATACAATGAGATAACAATCGTAACTTACATCACCAATGATTTTAGCCATACTATCTGCTAACGCATGAGAAAGGAGTAAACGCTCACGAGCTAAGGTCAAAGCATCGCTGAGAGCGTCACTATCGCTGCTTTGGTCTTCCATGCTAGGGCTCTCAGGTTGTTCCCAAGTCGGCAGTGCCTCGGGCGCAGGCTGTTGTGGCTCAGGTTTTACCCTAGGGTTACGATTGCCAACTTTTGTCCCAGCCGAATCACCCAATACTGGTTTTCTCTCATGTTGTACAGCTGCAACATCGTAACAAGTCCTAGATTCGATCTCGATCTTCACTCGATCTTTTAATATGTAAATAAATAAATAAATAAATAAATATATATATATATATATATATAATTAAGATAGAATATACTAATTAAGTGAATATGACATAACTTCTACTTTCCTTTACCAGTTGTTATTAACTTTAAATTATATAGTATTACCTTAATATTCATAACTATATTA
>NW_012130117.1:1466194-1474454 GCF_000143395.1 Atta cephalotes | reverse complement strand
ATATATATATATATATATATATATATATATATATATATATAATAATGATAAAAGAAATAACAACCGGCTTATTGATTTATTGATTACAAATAAGTGATTATCATAGAAATAATTTGAAAATCATTAATATTATTAATTTTTAATTATCTTCAGAATGACTACTAACTCAATGCCTCTCAGCGTTTCTCATGGAATAATAATTATCGTGAAAATAATAAACAATTTGTATCGTAATTACATTAATTATTAATTTCTCGATAAACGCCAATTGTTATTTTCTCATACACGCCGCGTAATCATTGAATGGGAAATGTTATGACAAGCAATGAACCTCTGCATCGGCATCCGGCGTACGATCGCGATGGTGGGAGAGGCTGCAGAAAGCCATTCCAACTTTGCAGTCCGGTTCCTTCTCACTCAGATTATCGTGATCGCGTTGCTCCCTATGGTCCCTGTCCATTTCTCTCTGTAAAACGGATCGGCGCCTCCGTTAGACGAGCGCGTAGAACAGCGTAGAACGTATCTCGGATATTTCCGCGCTGATCGCACAATAATACACGGCGCGTTACCGTTCCGAGAGAGCGCTATTACGAACCGAGAGCGTGTACCGATGGGGCTCTCTTTTTCAATGCGTGTTAAACTAGCATTAATAATTTTCAGCCGGATATTGCGAACCTCAAACGCCGATTCCAGCGCGATTCGAACGCTCGTGAAACGTGGTGCACCGCAGCGTTGTAACGTATTACAGCCATGTCGAATTAAAGGTTGAGAATTGAATATCGCATGAAAGAAGTCGGCGATCTTTGACATCTTACAGTAGATTCTGAATACTGTTTTCGCCGAGACGCAATTTAAAACGGCCCGATCAATATTATTGTACAATAATTGATATTACATAATATTTTTATTAATCATCTCGGGCCAATATTGAGTCTCCAAACTATTTGTTTTGAATTGTTTAAAGAGGGCATCAATAAAACGTATTGCATAATTAAAAAGATAATAGAAGAAAGATAATAGAAACAGAGAATAGATAGAGAAGATAAGGATAGATAAGGAAATAGATTTCAATCTATCAGAAATCATGTATTCTGGTATACACTGTTTTCTCCAGCTGAACTAGTGTACACTTTTAAAGTAAATTATTAAATATCTATATGTTTGATATTTGGCGAAAGAGAGAAAGTTCTAATGCAAAGTGCAGGAAAAAAACAGATTGATAAACTGACTTGATTTCTGATACGTTAAAACTTATAATATTTCCTGTTTCTATTGCCTGCTTTTCACTTGTGTCTCAGCTTAGTAGTGATAATTTTTAACGAAATAAGATTTGAATCCAAATTCGAGAAGTTTGATTGTAATCTTGATCTCATTAAAGGAATGTAAAGGATATTAAAAAAAAATCACCGAACTCTGAAAAAAGCTAAACTCAAACTTCGCAAATTGGATTCAAATTTTATTTTGTTTAGAATTGTACCACTTTATCCCACTGTACAAAATAATTGAGGGAATGGAGGAATAAAGGCTTAATTACAAAATCTTAATTTTAATAAAAATTAAAATAACTTGCTACTTTTTTATTATACACAAATAGATACAATATCAAATGAATTTATGTAATGTCTTTAAGAAGTTATATGTTACTTTTCTATTACGATCAATACTATATAAAAAAAGCTAATCTCCGAAAAAAGGCCTAAGTACAATACAATTGTGTCTTTATTCCGCCCATCCCCTCAATTGTACATTAATATTAAACGTCTACAAATATGAGTAAAAATAACTTTAATTTATGTATGTAGTTTTGAAAAAATAACATTATACTATATATGTTTAAATGTGTAAATCCTTTTTTGTAGACAACACAGTATGCTATTTTTACACGGAAAACTAATATATATATATATATATATATATATATATATATTTTAAAATCACTTTTTATATACTTGAATTTGCAGTGCAGGGACCGTTTTAGAATAAGACGCAACGCAAGAGCAAGCGAACCAAGAATGGAATTCTGCAAAACATTTAATTCTGATTTGCCATTCAAATAAATTTTAAACGAGATAGATACGTGATAATAATTTACACGGCCAACGCTGTCAGTCATCGCGTTGTCGCTCGCGGGAAAGTACATCGTCTTCGACAATCGAAGATACCAATCCCTCGCTCTTCTCGCGGTTGCATCCCGCCGCGAGGCGAGAGGAGAGACGGATTGCGCGAATCTGAAGTGTTCGAAGAGCTAAGCGCAGGGGCGCGGGATAAAAATGTAAACTGGAGCATTTGCCGGTCCGTCCCCCACCTGCCGGGGAGAAACTCCTCACCCTCGCCCCCGGGCCCGCCACTCGATCTCTTGCCGACCCCCCTACGGCGCCGTTTTGAGAGGTGAAAGAGATGGTCCCGAGTTCCTCGGTTCGTAGGTTGCTACGCGGTTAGGTAGATAGAGGTGCATGCCGATGCTCAGCTACGTCGCGCTACGCTGCACCGCCGTCGCGCCGCGCCGTCGACCGCTACTGTCATGTAGAAGCGAGTGGTCCATTTTCACACATCCGCGCACGATCTTCGCCGCTCCGATTTCTATGCGATTTATAAACGATTTTACTTCGATTCGATATGTAAAATGGAGGTCTCCAGACATCATGCATATATACGCGCTTCTTTCTCACGCAAATTGCTTTTCTTAATTACTTAATTTACATTATCCGAGTAACATCTATTCACATACGTTTTATATAACGTTTTCTAAATGTATCTAACGTTCTATAAACGTTTAAGAAATGTATATAAAACCAACATGTACTAGTGGGGATAATTCTACACGGAAAGAACAATTTTTTTAAAGTATCTAGGAATTTAATTAAATAAAAATCTGAAAAGAATTATGTTGAATCAGTGAAATAATTATATTGAACGTTCAAACTGGTTGTTAAAATGTGAAAAACCTTTGCATCATTATCATGCGTCCTATATAATTATTTTGATAGTTCAACGTAATAATTTTTAGATACGTAACTAGCTTAATTTTTAAATACTTCAGTAAAAGTCGTTATTTCTATGTAAATCTAATCTCTTGTGCATTTATATGAAGTATAAATAAATTTGTCACATAAATTAAATTAATCTGTAAATACGCAAGTAATTTTGGACAGACATTTGTGATACGAGTATCTCGTATTTATAATTATAAATAAATCTGTCATCAAAAGATATATGATTAAAATCATATGATTCATATATATATAAAGTATCAATATTTATTCTGCGTTATATCAGTCACTATTTACTTATCAAAATGTCCCTGATATACATTTTTACTTACTCGCATTTTATGAATTTCAAAATATATTTTCAGATCATCTCATTATCGCTTGTGATATCGATAGATCAGAAAGAATTTTTGTGAAGTATCTAAAATTTTGCCAGATCTAAAAATAACTTTGTTGGACTAAAATAATTATAAAGTAAAAGATAGAATAAAAGCCTGTAAGAGCAATTACCTGTAAGCAATTAACGGCGTGTGAATTATTATGTATATTCGCAATAATTACAAAGTATTATACATACAATAAGTGACCTCGATTTGGAATGGCTTCTTCAATATTTATCAAGGAATCAGAAAAATAAAATAATTATGTAGGACCTTCAAGCTAAAAAGTATCAAAACTTTTGCAATATTATTTGAATTTCCTATACACTGAAAATAATCTAATTGTATTAATTGAAATTTTGGTTGAAAACGGACGAATCAGAATTTTCTGATTTGAATCTGTTATGATTCTAATTAAGATTACCAGAATTTTAATTGATCAAAATTTTTCTGGGTCATCCATTTTCAATCGGAAATTTTTCTCAATGTACATAATTATTTTGATGATTTAACAAAATTATTTTCATATTTGCGTTTCTTTAAATTTGTAAATATTTCAAAATCATTCTTTCCGTATGATCTTCAAATTTTTGAAAGGATTCACGCAGGATTCACGAGATATCCATGATTCTCTAAGGAAAACTTATTCCACCTTGAAAAACATCACCGTTATCAAGACATTAATTGTATTTTCGCACGAGCGTCGCGCAATCATTACCGATATTCGACCGTCAATCGTGAACATCCCACGATGATTTCGTTCTTCAAATCGATTCGGTCATGCAACACTGATAAGGGTGAGCACGTCGCAAACGTTGATAAGTCGCGGTTGATTATGCGCGACTCGATACAAAAGACTCGAAGACAAGAGGGAAGAAAAAGCAGACTCTCGTATAAAAATGCGGGCAGCGGTCGTGCCCCCAATCGAAAGGTCAGCGCGTGAATTAAAGGTATACTGAGCGCATCTCAACAACAATGCCCGTTCTTTAAAGTAATTCTACAGTAAATCGAGTTCCCACATATACACAGAAAAATACACAAATAGAGAAAAAGCCCCTATTATAAGATACCGAATTCATTTTGAATAAATGCTAGAAGTCTATAGGCAGAATTTAAAAAAATAATAAGTCATTTTGAAGGGAATTTAATAAGCTTTAAGATAACGTTATATAAAATTTAATTCAAATTCCATTTTTTTTTTAATTAAAGAAATGTAAAAAGTGAGCAAATCGCAATCAAAAAATTGTTCTCTAATATGAAATACCCGAAAAATCGAGTAGTAAAACGCAAAATATAATAGTATTACAATTAAAAAACTTTATTTAATGTTTCTAAAATATATAAACAAACACAGCGTGCGCAAAAAATAGGCATGCGATTATATCCAGATTATATCCAGAACTCGTCTTCAAGTAGTTGAAATCAAGCACCACCGAAATAGGCATTCGACGTCCATTTCGGTTATCTTTTTTAATATTGTACAATAACATTTATATTTTAGCAATAATTTTCACTATAACATAGGAGCATGGGTTATTTCATATTAGAAATACCCTGAGTATCTCATATTACGATTTTCACGCCTTATGGTTTTACGATCATCAAATCTAACTTCTGTAATTAAACAATTCAACAGATCCCGTATTTTTCTATTAATACGACTTTACTCTATCACTACATGAAACATTTATTGCCAAATATTTATCTATTAAATAATAAAGCTCATCTCAATGAAACTTGAAGACATCCAAATTCTTGTCTTACAATGACTACAGGCACTTAATAATAAAGTTTTAATAATAAAGATTTAATAATAAAGTTTCTATTAAATAGTTTTCAATCCAAGAGCAATGAATTCATGAACCAATAGATAGTGTTTATTATATAGAGAGCTTTCCTCTAATATTAGGTGTGGGAAAAAGTTCGTAGCGTTTTTCCCGTTAGATGGCATTAAAAAACGCCATGAACTTTTTCTCTATAATAATTATTTATTTTAAATATTCCAAAAGTTCACATATCCGCAAATTTATCATAAGTTCATCACAAGCATTAAATTTATTCAAAATACCTTCTGAATTTTAATAAATTTAATACTTTAATAAAGTTTATTAAATTAAAACAAAAAAATTTGAATTGCTTATTATGAAAAGATCGTTTTCTTCAATCAATTTTATAATCTTCAAAAGAAAATAAATTCTTGTTTTAAGCATATATAATAATGTTTTTCTAAAATTTTGTAATAAGCATATTTTAAGATTATTATCGAAAAAATATTCTTTGTTAAAGATAACTATTACTTAAAAAAAAGAAATAAATTGAGTTATTATTTTTCTTAGCAGTAAAATGATATTTTTCTGCGTAAAAATTTTTTTTAATGTAATGTAGTTGATAAAATTCTAAAGTAGATTCAATGAAAGAAAAAAAATGTTGAAAATAACGTATAACTTATATAGAAAAAATTTTTTCTTAAAGTTTACTCTGAAAATATGATAATCGTGTGACAATATTATATTTCCAAGAATTTTGTGTAAATTTCTCTCATTCATTAATAAAGCTACAATAAAATATAAAATAAGTTTGATTAATTTTACTGAAGTGCATGGTAAACATTTTTTATATATTGCATTGTACTACAACTATCATATTTTAAGGATAAATTTTAAGAAAAATTCTCTCTGTATAGTGTCAAATAAGAATCGGAGACGCTTCTTTGACTAACTGCATACAAACATTACCATAAATTTCTCTAAAAAACGAGATGTAATTGTTAAAAAAATTACGATTGTAATGATCACAAAAAAATAATAGGTCATCAATTATTCTAGAAAATATTTAACATTAAAATCGCAAAATATCGAATTTTCACAAGAAATAAAGAAATCAATTTTTTTTATTTCATTCTTTTTGCACACTAAATATCGTTTGTTTCATATTATTTCATTAAAATGTAGACGTAATTTTAATATTTTATTCAAATTACGCAGATATATTTGTGATTTTGTGTGGGTCCTGGCGAGACATCGCAAATTTTCAGCACTGAAGAATCACCTTAAATCCTTTTTTCATCCCACCCTCACAGAATATTGCTCGCAGACTCACGTCCGCGTATCACTAGTCTCTAAAACTTAGAGTGAATTTCACTTTAAAAAGTGAAATATTACTCTTAGGCCCGATTTCAATGTAAGATTGACTTTAATCTCGATTCAATTTTCTTTATCTTTTTCTAATTATTACATTGAAAAAAAAGTTGTTGATTTGACTAAATGCATTTAGTTTGTAGTGATTTATTTAAGTTCAAATGTTTATGTTAATAAAATCTTGTAATTTAAAACATGTTATTTGTTTGAATTGATAAATAATTTGCTTGACAGCCTCTGACCGCTGCATTTAGTTGAATCAACTAATAGTTGCGTTTTCAGTAGAAAACTAATCAGTTAGCGCTTAGTGATTTTTTTTAATATGATTGGTTCTTGCCTTTAGTTCTTCGCTGAATCTAAACGTAAGAACTAATCATATAAAAGAATCACTATAAGCGCTAATTGATTAGTTTTCTCTGCTGAACGCAGCTAATTTTTTTAAAGCAACAATTTTTTTTTAAACAGCAACTTTTTTTTCGGTGTAGAATTGAAAAAAGATAAAAAATAAATTGAACCGAGATTAAAATTAATCTACATTAGTGAAAACGGTCACAAGCCTCCGATTATACTCTGAGAAACCCATTTGAATCAATTAATTTCTTGTTTGGACATGGGCGAACAAATTCTTGATCAATGCAACAAAATAATTTAGTTGAAGCAAAGCATTTATTGTAACATTTTACTTGTTTCTGATAAACAACTTTATTAAATGTCAATGTTTATCAAAAACAAATAAAATGTTATAATAACCAAATATAAATTGCATTAACCAAGAATTTGTTCGCCTATTTCCGAACAAAGAATTAATTGATTTCAACTAAATAGGTTTCTCAGAACGTAAGGGATTTAGATCTAGTCAACCCTCTATTGAAAAAGTTCAAAAAGAAGAAGAAATCCGGAGTTCACGCCATAGCGAGATGCGAGGTTGAGAATCGGAAGACTGTTACCATGTCCGGATGTGTTGGACGTGAGAACATCACCTCGATGGATCCGAAGCCGCTCCAGTACAATTCGCTTCTAAATATTACTAGCCTATAAAATGCAAATGTATAATATGCAAACACAACGCACAGACATTGCTTTCGATACCCTGGTGCGCGTCCGACGGACCATCGATGCCACGGTACAACGCGGCACGATGCGAGGTCAAACTGCTAACGCTCGTTCTCCCGCTTCAAGAAGTCAAAAGCTCCGAAATGACCGCACGCGTCGAGAGAGTCACTTTCGATTCCGCCTGAGAGTCCAAGCGAGTCGAACTCCGAGAGCGCGCGCTTGCGCGCAAAGTTCGAAGACGGAATGCACGGTACGCTACCTGTTGTGTGTCAGATCGCTCGGCCGCCCGCCTGCTCGCTCGTTCGTTCTTCGTTCGTTCGCTCGTTCGTTCTTTGATCTGTGATCACCGCATATATTGACGATAATGCTGAACGTAGTTGACCGGACAGCGAACGCACGCACACACGCACGCACGCACTCACTCACTCGCTTACTCGCTCGCTCGCTCACTCGTCGCAACGTGCGCCGATCGCGACGCGTCCACGCCGGAGCGCTTCGTCGCGTTCTCGCTCGTGGTCGGTTCACGCGAAGAACTCAGAAGAACCGCGCGCCGCCGCCGCCGCTATGCTTCTCCCGCAGCAACCTTGCGCGCAGGTGAACGCAGGCCGGCCGCTCCGTCGGTCGTTCCGTCGAACGCTTGAGCGAGCGAGCGAGCGAGAGAGAGAGAGAGAGAGAGAGAGAGAGAGAGAGAGAGAGCGCG
>NW_012130117.1:1455093-1462041 GCF_000143395.1 Atta cephalotes | reverse complement strand
CTCTCTCTCTCTCTCTCTCTCTCTCTCTCTCTCTCTCTCTCTCTCATCCTCTTTCCCCTCGCTCACACTGGTGAACGTCGCGGGTTATGTCATGTAACGCGCGTCCGCACGATGACTTATCGGCCGACGCCGTCGAGGTCGCCGCGACGGCTCTGCGAATAGGTCGGCATGCGGGACTCGGTATCGCGCGTCGTGACTTTTTGCGACGTTTGTTTTTCCTTTTTTTTTTTGCGTCACTGTAACTCAACGATCGCACTGAACGACACGTTCCCGATGTAACGTAAAATTTTGGTACAGTATTCCGCTGCATGATCCGGGCGTTGCAGTCATTTTATGTCCTTTCACTTAGAATTTTGTAAACGGAGACGGATCCTTATATCAGTTGCATTAGAGAAGCCGTCGAATGCGAATATAAAAACTTGTTGAATGTTTCAAATATAATTAACCGATCATACTGTAACGGATATTTTCTAATAATTCCGTTCAGCAGAAAAACAACTTGAAACTTGTATATTTTTTTAAATATGATTGGTCTTGGTTTTTAATTCCTCATTGGATTTAAATGTGTAAATTACTCTTTAAAATTTGAAATCTCAGTTTGAAGAGTCAATCTCACTCTTAAGATTGAAAATGGAGTTACTCTTTTTCAAGGTTACTCAGTTTTTATTCTTTAGAGAAAAATTTCACTTCAAAAAATTTAGAGTATATTAAAAAATATATATTACATCATTTCTGTTTTGTGCAAAACTGTTTTTTTTATTGAACAAAGCCAATTAACATCGTTTTCTGTATTTTATTTAATTCGACTATCGATTAGCTCCGATCGAATAGATACTAGTTAAAGCTAATCTACAATGCTCTTTGTTAAATGTTTGTTTCTTTTTTTCTTCTGAAATCTGAGACAATTGAATAGCAGATAAACAATAGAAACAGGGAATTTCAACCCATAAAACCTGAGACACAATTAAAAAACAGAGGCAATAGAAAAAATAACAAATTTCAATCTATCAAAAATCGTGCATCTACATCAGAATACACAATTTTTGAGAGATGGAAATCTAGATATTAGTCCTTGTTACCATTGCCTGTATTTTCAATTGAGTTTTAAGCTTAGGACACAATTAAAAAAACACAGGAAATAGAAACAAAGAATAATTTCAATCAATCAGAAATTGTGTATATCTGCAGAATATTCAATATCTGATAACTTGAAATATGTCATTCTCTATTTCTATTGTTTTTCAATTATGTTTAAAGCTTATTCTACAATGTGTTCTTTATTTCCTGTCTCTTGCTTTTTTCTCCTTTGCAACTATTTTATCGACAATATTTCTTGCTATGTATTTCTTGTTTCTTTCGAAATTCGTTAACTTTTATCTCTGGCGACATAAAACAAAAAAACAGATAATAAGAAGCAAAAAGTAAAAAATAGTAAAAAGCACATTGTAGAATAGGCTTTAAGCTTTATTCTGTCTCTCTCTTTTTTTGTCGTTCGAGATAAAAGTTGATAAACTTCAGAAAAGACAAGAAACAATATTGATAAAACATTTATAAAAAGAGGAAAGACAAGAAACAAGAGGTTTGTTCACGTCGTATGCTCCAACATGCTCCTGCCATAATTTCTACTCACTCTAATGAATCTATTGGAGTGAATAGAAGCTATGATAGGAGCATGTTAGAGCATGCGAAATCTAAGAAACAGGAAGCAAATACCACGCTATAGATTAACCTTTACATACAAGCCATTTTCATCAAAAAAAACCTCACGTCATGTATCTTTGTTCCCTCCCGAACACCACATGCACTCGCGCTTTTGCGCGTTTCGGTTTTTTCCTTGCACACGTAAGCAATCGGTTCCCTTGTGTATGCGGCGATGATCTCACAGTCAGATGTACGTTTTCGCTTTTGCGTATCCTTCGCATTGTCCGGTGCACACGCGCGACGATTGACTGGCGATGTATTGTGAAAAAAAACGGTATTTCCACTGCCTGTTTACGTTCTTATCAGCGGATAAATCGTAGATATCGCGTTTTAATCGCGACAGGTCTATGAGTTTCTCGCGAAAATTCCACGGTCGTTCGTTTGATCATCGAGCGTCAATCGATTCTGTTTCGGCTATAATCCATCATGATTCGAAGAATTAAATTCAGAGTATCATGGATATCGGTCCCCACTTCAAAAGTGACACAACTAAAAAATTCGATTTTTCAGAAAAGGAGAAAAACAATTTACCAACTTAACAAAAAATTACTGATTAAAAATAAATAATATCTACAAAATGAATGTACTCTTAGAAACATAATCAAACATCGTGTAACTATTAAAAAAATATCTTTTTAGAATTATATGACGATGATATCCTAAAAAATTATAACAAATTCGGAATAATAATTCATCAAAAGTGACGTAACTCGAAATGTTACCAACATTTTTATTTCTTTTCATCAGCTAAAATAATTAAATTAAATTTAAAATAAAACAAACAATCCTCAAACTTCGATTATTAAAACTGTCTTACTCTAAATGTTCTCTGTAGAAAACTTTCTTTTTTACTCATAAAAACAATTCAACTTAAAACGTGTCCATTCTGGTAATAGACATTATGATCTTTTTGAAAATTTTAAAGGCGGTATTCGTTCTTATTTTAAGATCATTTTAAGTAATGTTAAAAGATGCTAATGCTCTCTAATTAGCTTATGACATCTTAAGGACCGTAACATAAAGATTGACTAATCTTAAGACTTAAGTGTCTTATGACTTAAGTCTTATGTCTTCAGTAGCACAAGAACTGTCTTATGACTTACGTCTTAAAGGCACTTCGTATTTAGTATTTATACACCTTAAGACATAAGATAGTTCTTGTGCGTAAGTCAGATCTACAATAGTCTTTTAAGTCTTAAACCTTAAGAAACTGATCATGAATTACAGCCGAATAGAATAATCGATTGTGATTCGTCCATTTCTTATGACTTAAAGCATAAAAATCTAGATCCGGACTTACTAAAGACTTAAGTCATAAGACGCTGTCTTAAGATTACAAGTCAATCTTTCTGCTACGACCCTAAGATTGTGTTACTTGAGATAGTCTCAAATATAAGAATCGACTATAAATATCGGCTTATGAGAGCGACACAAGTATTATTTGGTGGACAAACTATGGGAGTTAAAGGGATCGTAAAGTCATCTGTATTATCGATTAAATCATATAATTTTTGTATAAAATTTTTTCCTCTTTTACAGATTTGGAAATTTTTTCCAGAATTAAAATATAATGTGAAGTGAAGTTTATATCGGAACGATAAAAAATTTCGAAATTGAGATCTTTATCATTTCTTAGTCCAATATGGCGTTCCAGAGTTGTCATGTCATGACAACATTTGCTTTATACAAAAGTTATGCAATCTGTATTTACAAAATAGTAGTCCATTCCACAGACTAGTAGTTTTGCACGAAAAAGTAATGTCTTAAAATTAAATTTAATATAATTAAAAAAACGTTATTACACGAAAATTTATGTATATGTGTGCGTGAGATATTGATATAGTGTAATAATGTGTCAATGATACATAAATCGTCTGTATATAATTTAAAATATGATAAATCGTCTTTAAGATCTTCTTAAGTTAATTTACTTTAGAATAATCTTTACCCGACTCATTGATAATTCGAAAATCACATTCTTTTTAATTGTGACTTTTGAAGTAACGCTAATCTTTTTGATATTTTCCGCAAAAAAATGATTGTCATCTTCCATCCATAGCTCGCGAGAAACTTATTTCTCAAATTTTTCTGTTATCACCCGTCACACTTTTATCTCTAATTGTAGGGCAACTTCCATAAAATTCCAATTAACTTAATCGCTTTCCATTAAACTCCAGTTAATTAACCAGTGATTAGCTTATCAAATAATACTTAAATTATTTTATTAACTCACTCGAAACTAATTTCACACTATTTAATACGTGAAAAAGAAGATCAAGAAGTTCGGAACAATAGATATTGAAAATTTTGTTACAAGCAAGTCCACTCCAGCCGAATTATATTTTCTCTATCAATATACATTAACTTTAAGATTTAACTTATTTTTTATCTTTTTCTAATTCTAAGAATTAAAAAAAAATAAAAAATTAAATCCATATTAAAGTTACTCTACATTGATAGAAATAAACATTAATTGCCAATTAAAATGATAATTTCCAAAGTCGCTCTGCTATCTATATTTTTATCAATGTAGATTAACTTTAATAATTTAATTAAAATTTAATTATCTCAGTTCAACTTACTGTTGTGTAGCTTTTATCTTTTTCTAGTTCAATTGCCCGTTTCTATCAATGGAAGTTAATTTTAATATCGATTCTTTCTCTTCTTCTAATTTTTAGGTCTAGAGAAAGATATATAAAATTGAACCAAATTAAAATTAAATTACATTGATAGAAACGAGCATAAGAAGTAGAAAAGATAACGAATATATATAAATTAAGTGGAAATTAAAATTAATTAATTATAAATTCGTAACGGAACTATTTTTTGTGACATTAAAGAAACATATGAGATCTTGAGGCTCATTAAAGTTTTAAATTATTATTTTTAAAAGAAGTTTTTCAGCTATATAAAAAATTACAACACCCAAACTTAGCATAAATATAGCATAGTAATTAGCTTCCATGAATAAAACAAAATAGTGAAAAAGATTGTGAAAGATTATAAAATTATTCACCATATCATTATATAATACTATAATCATTATACTATATAATAATTAGGAAAATAACCTAGATCACCATATTCCAATTATGAACTGACCCATTTTAGACCCGTATTGGAGAATTAGTCTTATCTAATCAGACTAAATCGGATTAAATTGGAATTTAGTCAAAATCGCTTCGATATCCATTTCTACCAAGATACTTCTACCAAGTAGATAAACTTTGATCTTTTTTTAGCTAATAACTACTTAACTTATTATATAATTAGATTTTCCAGTTCTGAGAAATTAGAAAAAGATAAAGAATAAATTAAACCGAGAAGAAGTTCATCCAAATTAATAAAATTGGTCCCATTGATTGATTAAATTAATTGTAGTTGGTCGAACTCACCCTGTTCAGTCTATAAAAACATATCGATTAATTTTAAAACATCTCGAGTTAATTTACCTTTTATTCTTTTCTGGTAATACTTGCTATTTTTTTCTAAGAATTAGATAATAAAGGTAAAAAATAAATTAAATCGAGATTAAAATTAATTTACAAAAATAAACCCGCATGAAAAAAAAATGTAAAGTAATAGAATTTTAATAAATTTTATGGAATTAACAGGCAGGTCCATGTAGGAATTCACTTACGTAAAAGTTATTTTTCTAGTAAATGAGCGATCATCCCATAGCGATCGTACCATAAAGTTTCTAAATTTCGTAAAGTAACTCTATAAATTACCATATCATCTAAATAAAATTTACTTTACTGTGTGGAAAAATTCAAATATATAAAGTCAAAATATATAAAGTCAAATATATAAAGTCTTAAAAGTTGTTCATGCAGTTTTGAGAATAGTATGATTTACTTTACTGTAAGGTAATATTTTTCGCAATAATTATTTAGAGTTCTTAAAATACTTAGATTAGCATCAAATTCCTTTTTTTAATATCCTTTTAAGCTTAAGCTTTTAAGCTTATTAAAAATTATTATTGCTGGTCAATTTAATACGTACTATTCTAATTCTGTTCACAATTACGTTTCAAAACCGAAAGATTTTTTTTGGCGCGCAGTTTCCAAAATTGGATATGTATATCAACTTACTTTGAAATATTTAACACTAATTGTTACTGTAGAGTAATAAATCCATTCTAGTGATTATTATTTTTTATCTGCAATATTTTTCATTTTCAGGCAAGTTTATCATAAGTTCAGCAAAAATAGCCATAATATTTTTACTGATTTTGTAAGGTGAAAATTATTCAATCATTTTTCTTCGAAAAAGATCATGCAAATATCATGCAGGTTTTTCATTATTCAAAGACCATCTTCAAACGTGCAGATTTTTACCAAGCCAAGAGAGAAGTTCGCAGGTTCGACTTGGCGCTTTCGAACGGTCATCTCAAGGAACTCGGCAGGTTTTCGTTGACTGCATTCAAAAACACTACCCGAGTACCTCCGAGTATCATTTTATCTTTGTTTCGGTGAACAACAAAGATAAAATACTCGGAGGCATTCGAGTAGTATTTTCGAACGCAGCCTTTGGTGGTTCTCGGAATTGCTGACACACATACGACGAGGAGAACAGTCCCGTCTGTGAGTAATTACATCTGTACAACGGTACGATCCGTGCAGGCAGGTAAAGGTCGCTCGTGAGTCCGAAGGTCACCCTGGTCACCGCCTCTCTATTCCATCCGCCTGCCTGCTGCGAATCGACACGGCAACACGGCGATCTGTCCTCGTCCCGCCTGACGGTGCGCCGGGTCGCGATTTATTCTTTCCGAAGAGCTTGTGTACGGGCATACCTATATATTCGCGGATCACGTCCGAAAATAAAATCGCGCACGCGATGACACGTCCACGACTGAAAGCGACGCGTAGCTTTGTTCTGGTGATCGCGCCGAGTTACACTCGGCAACATCAAGTTATTGCCCAACTCTTGAACATGTATTTTCGAATGCGAACATGCGTACATTCCGCGAGGTCTATCCCGCTGACTCTTGAATATGCATGAACGATTGAATTGAAATGTCAGTGGTCGTGTAAGAAAATGAATGATAACTCTCTCAAAATCCGAGAGAATTCGTTGAAATTACCTCCCGAGAAAGATTGTTGAGAAAACGTTTCTCCAAGAGGAGATTCAATGGGAAATAATATTAAGAGTGGATAAAATTTTTGTTGACGACTTGTGCTCGTTTCTACCAATATAGTTTAATTTTAATCTCGGTTCAACTAACTCTTCATCTCTCTCTCTCTC
>NW_012130117.1:1449813-1454358 GCF_000143395.1 Atta cephalotes | reverse complement strand
CTACTCTCTCTCTCTCTCTCTCTCTCTCTCTCTCTCTCTCTCTCTCTCTCTTAGTTCTAAGAATCAGAAAAAGATAAAAAATAAGTTAAATCAAAATTAAAGTTTAAATTAACTACATTGGGATAGAAACAGATATAATTCTTAAGACTAGAAAGAGATAAAGAGTAAATTAAATCGAGTTTAAGCTACATGTTAAAGTTAATGTACATTCATAGAAATGGATCGGTGTAGGTGGACGTGTTCGTGTTTCGGTTCGGTTATTACGTCATTTTTTGGCCTGGTTTTTCATTACCTGATTAACTTGTGGTCCTGATGTTTTATCCAATGTGCTTCATTTATGATGATGTCATGGATGAATCCCATTGGATGAAACATCAGGTTAAGCTCAACCACAAGTTAATCAGATAATGAAAAACCAGACCTTTGTCTTTTGAGAATTTTTGATGAAACTCTCCGAGCTTATCTCGGATCAATTTGATTTCGTGACTACCATAAATATTATATTTACTGACTTTGCAAATTTATAATTGTTTTGTGTTATTAGCTGAAACAATCTTCGTTATGGAGGCTAAAAATTGAAATTAAGGCTACTCTCTAAAATTTTTAGTGAAATCTCACTCTTTTACCCGTTTCCACCTATGTAAATTAATAAATTGATCTTGATATAACTTACTGTTCATCTTTTTCTAGTTCTAAGAATCAGAAAATTGTGAAGATTAAATTGAATCGAAATTAAAGTTAATTTATGTATGATTATGGGATTAGTGAAAATGAACATTGAAGTTGAAAATTGAGACACATTTTTTCAACAATATATATTTCAAATAGTAAGGTCAAAGAAATAAATTTCAAAGAAATAAATTATAAGTCACTCTTTTTCATTTTCAAGACTGCCTCAATTTTCATTCTGAATCTGGACTGAGATCTCTCAAAAAAATTTATTAGAGTGTTAGCCAATTCAATTAAATGCATTAATGCATATTAAAGCTATACATTGATTTTATCTGTGTAAAAGTAAAATGCAAACATGGCAATATAATTTCATACATATTTTAATTCATTACTAATGCAGGTGTTGATTTTTAGTTTAAGGTCTACTTGATGCTACAAATATAGAATCAATTTTCCTTTATCATTAAATTTTATTATAAGATATTTTAAAATTAATTCATGATTATTCTTTATAATCAAAGCATATCCAAACTTACAAGTAGTAGCAAGAATATTTTTAACTATTCCAGTAAAGTAGCTTCATGTGAAAGAAATTTTAGTAAATTAAAATTTAAAAAAAATTATTTGAGATTATCACTAAGTCAAAAAAGATTACCAAATATAGAAATTCTTTCAATTGAATATAAAATAAGGATATATATAGATTTTGATAATAATCGATTTGATAATAATCGAATTATTAAAACATGAATCATTACCTAAGCTTTAATCTTATATCCATAGTTAGGCCTTATGTTTAAGACTTCTTTAAATTTATCTTTAAATATTCTACAAATTATTGGCTCTAAAGATGAACTTAGAAGCCTTAAATATAAAGCCTAGTTATAAATACAGGCATTAAGCTGCAAGAAATTGACCAATTATAATTAAATATTTTTCTCATATTCAACTGTGATCCGTCAATTTTTTATGACTTAAAATTTAGAACTTATTATAGAAAATCCATTAAAGTGAAGATTATGACACACAAAAAAAACTTAAGCAGTAAGCAAATGAAAATTTTGGATTTGTTACAGTTTACATTATTATCTTACGGTCTTTAGTGTGATTAGCCAATTCACTCAAGTTTGTTTTGTGTGACGTAGCTTTTACAGTTCTCTGATGACGAAGACGAAACATTCCGTGCACAAGAGCGTTACGTCATAGAGAGAAACGCCTTCAAGCATTCGTGAAATCCTCATCTCGTAGAAACAAGATTCGCTTTATTTCGTACCTTTCGACTCGGAGCATAGCATCTCGTGTCATGCATTAATTAAACGTTCGGAGGAGGTTGGCGCGTGGTGAAGAAGCGAAATGTAACCTGCGGTGACACTGTTGAGCGTGCAAAAGGGACACACAATATAAAACGCAGTTCCTTCCGTATTCGAAGTTTATCGGCATTAAACTCGACCCGGAATTCGTCACGCTAGATTCGATTCATTGTCGTCATTCAACGCAAACGAAGAGGAACGAAAAGAAAACGACGACCGTCTCACGAGCTATTGCTTTCTCACCGTCGTCGACAGCGACGGCCGACGGACGATGTGCTGTGAATATTATGAGCGTGTGTGCGCGCGCGCGCGTGCACAACTCTTCCCTCGGGAGGATGTCGCCGTGCACGCGAAAATGCAAAAAAAAACATCTCCCGTGCGCTCGAGGACGAACCTCGAGAGCGAGAGAGACATTGATAGATAAAAGAGAGGAACCGCAACTCACCTTCACGGGTAGCAGCAGCGACGACCGATCTGTGCCGTCGCGCAATCGAAACCAGCAGACACCAGCGGGCTAGTTACCAGACTTCGACCGCGGGTTAGAGTTCATAACCTCTTCTAACCTTTACCTTTTCGCCTCCCCTTCCCTGTCCTGCCGCCATCCCCACTTCCTGCGCGTATATCTTGACATCTCGCATCGCCCTCTGTGTCATCGAGCATGTAAACATGTTATCGCAATATGTGCATTCAGAACAAGCGCTTAGTGAGCTCTTCCATCTGATTGGCGTATTCCGTTCAATTCTAATATGTAGACCAATCAGAAAAAGCTCACAGAACGCAGAGAGCGCTCAGTATCACCGTTCCGTTTTAGTGGATTTTCGCGAACACTGCGCCGCGATAGGTTAAATTATCAGGATGGCGCCATGTTGGATAAAGTTCATTGGCGGGACGAAAGTTCGATTCGAAAAGCGGAAGATATCTTAGGGGCTCCGCACAATAAAAGGAATAGAGAACAGAGAATAAGAATGTCAACCTATCAGAAACTGTGTATTCCACAATATGATTTCAGGTTCTCTGTTCCTTTTATTGTGTGGAGCTCCTTACTCTCTAAATTCTTTGGTGATATCTCACTCTAAAGAATTCAGAAGAAATTCAGTCAATCTTGAAAAAGAATGGCTCAATCTTTTTTAAGAAATTTAACTTTACTTATTTTAATTTGGCTCAATTTTGGTATACTGCAAAAAAATCGATTTCGATAAAGCTTTAAAGATATACAGAATATCTGGGATTTAAATGTCAAAACTGGGAGCATGTAGAGAATCGATAAACTAAGAAAAAAAGTCCCGTACAGATACACGTTTTTGCTTTTTGGAAAAAATCGCAAAAAAAAACAAAACGTAGTTGTGTTATGTTCTTGCACTCTAACGTATTATCGCCACTAAAATCGTACACAAAAACAATAATAATAATTCCGTTTTCAGGTAAAAGAGGCAAACACTTTGAACATTTTGAATATTTACATTAAGCAAGTGAATAAATAATGAATGATACAACATAAATAAGTAATGAGAAAGTACAAAAATGAAAACTACGTTTTATCTTTTTTGCGATTTTCTTCAAAACGAAGTGAAAACGAGCATATTTCTACAAGACTTTTTTTCTTAGTTTATCAATTCCCTACACGCTCTCAAAGTTTTGACATTTCCAAATTCCAAACCCTACAAGTATATAGTACTAAGCAAGAACAAACATTCATAATCGATTGTTATATTCAAGATCATCTTAAGTACAGACTTAAAATGTCACGGACCAATCACAAGGCTGTTTTAGCATCTTAAGACATTACTTAAGACGATCTTGAAATAAGAATAGACTATGAATAAGTCCCTAAGTAAATGTAATCAAATCCATAATAAATGCGAAGTTGCAGAAATGCTTAGTTTCCAAAATATTTAATTTTATATAATCGGCTTAATTCTTTAGCCAACTTAACGTTCTTTTAAGATTTTGATTAGAGGCAATAATTTGAATTATAAAAACTATTTTGCTAACTACAGTTTTATATTGTATATTGCATTTACTGCTAATAAGTTTAATAAGTTTACATTTACATTCATTTTTAGCATTTTCGTTATATTTTATCTTATTATTAATGTAATGTGTGTGTGCAGCATGCACTACATTAAAACTTATCAGAATTTGCAAGAATGCTCGATAACAATTTCGAAGTTTTTTTCTGAATGGAAAATAAGAAATAACAAATAACACATTAAATATGAAAAAAATTAGTTTATTGCAAATACGTCGCACAATGTGGGGTACATAAACTTTCATCACGTAAGCTGAATAGCCACTAAACGCAATGTGTCTACTGCTAGTATCACTACTGTCCTTAATTTAATCATAGTTATTCATTTTAATTGCACTTATCTTATACTTTGTTCCTTGTCTCTTTTTCTCTCTCCAAAGCTCGGATATATACCTATTTCGTTTTAAGCGTGGAAAGCATAAGTGCAACTAAAACAATGTTACTATGATATTTTTCTGAATTTTTACCTAGTAAATATTCAATTCTGATGTACGATAATTGTATGTTGCACGATACATTCATACATGCATACAT
>NW_012130117.1:1426360-1449793 GCF_000143395.1 Atta cephalotes | reverse complement strand
ACACACACACACACACACACACACACACACACACACACACACACACACACACACACACATATATATATAGTTATATTATACCAATGAGCCTATAAAGTAAAATCAACCTGCACAAAAGCGGCGCTGCAATAACTTATTTAATTTTATATAATCTTATATTGTATAATATTTATATAATATAATATAATATATAATATATAATATATTATATAATATATTATTAATATAATATATTATTAATAATATCATATAATATAATATTATATTATAATATATAATATTATATCAATACAATGCATTACAAAATTGAACCTATTATTAGAAATATATTCTTATGTTTAAAATTGTCTCTAATTATAGTATAATGAAATTGAATTACATTAGTAGTAGATATTTACATAAACGTCGACTGTATATTAAATAGATGCGTAGAGTAATTATGAATTGGCATTCGTTATAAAGTAGAATTAAAAAAAAGCTCAGAGAGATTATATGTCAATGTACAAACGCGTAACTATGTTTTATCCAATATTTAAAAAGTTTCAGAAACGTCTGCCTTCTTCTGATTTTCTTGCTCATGCCTTAACAAATACCTAAATTTATACGTTTTCGTTTTCTTTATTTTTGGTGGCTTATTGCACGAGTTTCTTACAGAGAGAAGACGACATCTTACGTCGGATTATCTTAAAACATGGCCCTGAAGTTTTAGTGATTAAAGTAGTACTTAACTAACTTTGTGTATCATCGTTGACTTGAGAGATCAATTTTATATCTTGTGTAACTTAATGTAATTTTATGAGAATTTAACGCATATCACCGTACATTATACATTGCGGATTATGTACATGAACACTTTTTTTTCAATGTCCTAGCATTGTGTGGTAAAAATAATACTAACAATATGTGTGATATTATGGCAGCAAGATATTTTGTATTCATAAAAACATCTTGTCATCATAATATAGTTTCGGAAATGTTACATATTTTATAGCACATAAAAATGTAATGTAATAATCGAAACTATCAACAGAATCTATCAATTCTGCTGAATTGACAAACATAATTCGTTTTGATTTCAATTACATTTGTGTAACGGTAACAAATTTTACGCTTAAAAGCTATGTAATAGTATAAAGATTTAACATGAATTGCAAACAAACTAAAAAAGACTGGCCTATTATGTGATGTGTAAAAACAAATTAATCAAATATCATATCTGAAACTTATTAAAGTAACAAATTTTTTTATTAAATGAAGGTGTGGACTTGAAAGAAAGAGAAAATCTCCCTTAATTTCTTGATCTACCGAAAAAAGAATGTCCACATAATATCTTTAGATATATATTATTCTTATTATCATTTTATATAACTTACTGCCGCTAAAATTAGTAGTAAAGTTTATCATTACTAGAGTAAACTAAGTAAACGCTATACTAACTTATATCAAATGTAATTTGTCCGTATGTCAAAGGGATAAAAAGCACCATAATTTATACACATTCCAAAAAACAAATTGATTGTTCTGTTAATTATTCCAGGTACGGTAAGTTGATCACAAAGATTCTGCACATTTCCAATAAAGGCAGACAGAGTTGCTAGCAGATGTAGAATCCCCACAAAAATCCACATAAACATCTATCAAAGTATCATTAAGTGCCGAGGAGGTATTTCGTTTTTTGCCTGTAATTTTGCATCAATTATTAATCTTGAACTTAGTCTTGAACAATAAGTTGCAATGTCGAATCATAAAGAATCTTACTCACATGGTTTAAAATTAGCTCGCAACGTAAACGGTTAATGATTACCAAATACATCCTGACTAGCGAACACAACGTACAGAAAACCATCTGGATCCTTTTCATTTTGATAGAGCTCGGCCATGGTCAAACTACCGCTTACCATACTTTTCTGATTCACTAGTAGGAAAATAGCTTGCGTAGGATTCAATTGTAGCCGACGTCTGTGCAAAATACATTAATTTATTTGTATTTTACAAAATGCTGTGAGAAATATATACAAAGAAACATACCTGATTATTTTGCAAAATTCCGCTACAGTTAGAAAATCTGGCACTAGAAATTTACTCTTGTCCAAAAGTGGCAGCTGATTTTCTAATTTGTAACGCTCTACAATAATGGGGATTTTAGTTGGATGCAGCTTTCTGATTTCCTCTGCACTAACAGATCGCTGCTCTGGATTGGCAAAAGAAACAATTATTTACATATTAATACATATTTCACATCAGTACAAATTTTG
The DNA here is from genome assembly GCF_000143395.1 of Atta cephalotes. NCBI lineage: Eukaryota > Metazoa > Arthropoda > Insecta > Hymenoptera > Formicidae > Atta > Atta cephalotes. The sequence continues at coordinate 1,447,538 of NW_012130117.1, read as the reverse complement.
AAATATTTCTTAATTCGACCAGAATAATAAATTACACATCTGATTTAAAATCCTCGTCAATTTTATTTGCATAAATAACTAACTTCTTGAATTTGGTAAGGTCTAAATATAATTCTATACAGTTATGTCAAAAAATTTTATAATGCATCTTGTTCACAGCAAAATAAACATTGACCGAATCAGTTAGAGAATATAATCATTATTCAGATAGCGAAATATTTCAGCAATATTACAGTAATGATCATACTCTATCTTTATTTAGCATGGATCATTCCAGCATTACAGCAACACTGCAACATTTCAGCAATATTGTAGTAAAATAGCAAACATTACAACAATGATACTGTAAGCTTCTCTGTGTATGGCAATATTATTTTACATAATTATGTCTTGTGGAAAATTAAATGATGCATTTTGTCAACAAAACAAGTGCATTGACCAAATAAGAAAATGTTGGAATGTTCCTTGCTACCTAGATATCATGTTTCATGATATATAATAATGAGCTATGACAAAAATAATTCAGTCATACGCCTTTATCAATCCTTGGAAGCTCCACTGATTTCAAAAGAGAAGATTTCAATTGCAGCTTCAAGAAATAATTGTTTTCCATTTGGTGATACAATTAAGTCAAACAATTAAGTCACAAACAGCGTTATATCTCTCTTGACTCCATCAAAAACAAAGGCAGAACGATACTTATGAAAAGCTCACTAATTGTAAATGGAAAGCACCCATTCTTCATCCATTCTTCGTCTTAATTAACTTAACACTCATCGAAAGATTGTATTCTTTTATGATATGGTATCCACTCAGAGTTCATTCTCTACGTTAAAATAACGTTGTGCCATATTCTGAGAAATCGTAAATCTAACTAAAAATAATATCCGAGATAAAGAAAATGTGCAATAAACCAAGGAATGTTTTCTCGTTCTCTCGTCGAATCGTATCAGTTGCGCAATAAAAAAAAATTCTCTTTCCACGAAATACACATACAATAGCAATTCCAGTTTTAACGCCTTTCGCCCTCGTGCTTCTCACCCTTTGTTTTCAACCCGCTTTGTTTCTCAACGCTCGCGCTATCACACTTGTCGATATTAGCTTACGACGTAAATGAACGCCCCTCGTAATCGGTTTGGTCGTCGCACGACAGATCGCAGACGAAAAATTATAATGAAATTATAATAGAAAGTAACAAAGGGCGCGTCTTCGATCGTTCAGAGAAAGTTTTCGAGAAGGTTTTTAAGTAATCTAGAATTCTTCTCATAGATCAGGGCATCTACCTTGGAACGAGTCAGAATGGATTTCGATCGGAATTATTCAATTATTGACTAAATTTCTATTGTGTTTTCCAGAAATAAAACGGAATAATTGCGAATCCATTCAGATTTGCTCGATAATAGGAAACCTGAATGAAAGGACGCGATCTCTCTTTTTGCCCTTTGTGTTCCCTATACATATTACACTCTACCATAGGCAGCCCTACGCTCGGAGATATCATCTGAGAAGCGATTAATTGAACTCACCGAACGAGCGTTTTTCCTTGTATGATCTCCTGGGTGTCAAATTCATGTTCGTGACGATATAACGTGCTATCACCTACTGAGAGTACTGCGACGTACGCAACGCGCTATCAGCTGTGCTGTGGACTCGGTCTCGGGTCAAAATAACGCTAGCGTGCACAGAGACGCCGTACGAGACTCGTCAGGTTGAGTTAGTCGGACGTGACGTAATCTGCGCAACGTGCTCAGCCGCGTATGCATTTGCGGTGCAGTGAGGGAGACTTCCATCGAATATTCGATTAATTTAATCGGCGATTAGTTTGCTGAGTCAGTAATGTCTGCACTATCTTGTTAACGTGGATAGAATGATTAATTTCTTGTCGCGGAAAAAAATGTCGGATCAGGGACGAAACACATTTTGCAATCATTCGATCGCGAATTAATCACCGATTTAATTAATCGTAATTCAGTTGAAGTACTTCGATTAAATTAGTTATTATACGCGCGCGATGAAAATGTATCGTAAAAATTATCTTGAATCATTTCGAATGTTATTTGAAATGAAACAATTTTTTAAAGCCTACATGTTTTAAAAATGTTTTCTTCTCTTTTAATAATATTTTACGTTTTTCTTTTAATCCATATTTTTATCCATCATAATCTTCTAATCCATCGATATTTTATTATATAAATAATAATTTTTTTTTTGAATTCTAAACATTTTTTATTTATATTTAAATACTTTTAAGAAAAGATTTTTTCGAAGTCCAAATTTTTTCAAGTTTCACGAAATCTAAAAATTTCAAATAATGACGAAATAATTGGAAAAAAAACTTTAAAAAGATAAATATGTATTTCACTCATGAATTTTAAAATTAATTTTCTTTAGAAAAATAAAAAATAGAAGGTAATCAATAATATATTTCTGTAACGATTAATGCGACATTAACAAATAAAAGATCTTAATCTGATCCTATCATGTTCTATCCTAACATTAACATTAATCTCTTTCAATTTAATTTTTACTTTTATCTAATTTTAAGAATTCTAAGAATTAGAAAAAGATAAGTAAGTCAAGCAATAAGTCAAGCTGAGATTAAAGTTAATTTTACATTGCAGAACTGGGCCTAAGAATGAGAAAAAAGTAAATAGTAGATTAAATCGAGATTAAAGTTAATCTTACGTTGATAGAATCGAGCCTAAGAATGACTCAAACCATTAACTAATATTACCATTAATTAATATTGACGATTGATTTAAGTAATATCTGTATTATTTTATTAATATAGATAAGATTATTAAATTATTCTATTGTTTGACACGCAGAAAGAAACTTAAGGTTAAGGCTAACAAATGCATAATTAATTATTTAAACCATTTATATTCTAGCTGTCGTCAGCAGTTCTATCGATTAAATTAGTCGCCATCGATTTAGTAATTATATATCTTATCAAATAACATAATGTTACTTTGATAACATCAATAGAATTATATTTTATAAAAGTTTAATTTATTAAGATTACTATAATTACTATTATAGTTGTTATAAAATTATTGTAATCATATTTTATCGTTTAACACATAATGAAAAAAATATAATTAAAAATAACTTTTGTAGCTAAAAATTTTATTTTAAGCAATTTAATCAATTAAACAGATTGTCGATCGAATTTCCCGGAAAAAATATGTTATATAAAATTATATAAAAAATTATATAAAATGTTATATGTATAATTATATAGAATTATACATAAAATATGTCTATTTATACACAAAATTATTATTTATATATAATTGTATATAATTTTCTATAATTATACATAAAACATTTTTTCCTGAATCATCAAAATTTGTAGAAAGAAATCGTAAGAGAAAGGAATTTAAAGGTCCCTAAAGTAGTCACGCATAAGCACGAGTATGCTGAAACAATCACCTGATCGGTTGCGCAGATTTCCGAATGCGCACATGCACTTAAGAATCATATGGCAAGCATATGAGCACATTTCCATTTCATGTATATACGTATTCTTGACGTCCTCGCTCATCATCCCTTCTTTCTCCTTTTCGAATATGAATCCATCTCGATCTCTCAAATACACGAAAGAATGTAAGAAATATACGAAGCAATAACTTCTTCGATCGAACCGAATCGGTGCAATTTTAACGAAATTATATATTTAATTGATTTGAACGACGATTCGAATATGAATTAAAATTCACACCTAAAACGGTTACATTGATATTTTTATTCTACAAATATTTTCTGAATCTTTTCTTAAAGAAGTACGTTAAATATTCGTTTAATTACATTTAAAGTAAAAAGTGACACAAAGTGATATAAGGTCAACTTTGCAGTCTAAGGTGATCTTTTCAGACTTGTTTTTTAACTGAAATTCTTGCACGATTTATTTTTTCTCTTTTTCTTTTCACGTTGGAAAAAGAGGAAAACTAAATTGTACATGAAATTCAGCTAAAAAGAACAGACCTCGTAGAAAATCGTATCGGATTTCTAACCCAGGGAATCTGATTCCATTATTTCCACTTATATAATTATCTATGCTGTCTATTTTTAACAAGTATATTTTTAATATATTTTAATTTATATTTCATATCTGCAATTGATTTGATACTTTATTTTACATAAAGCTAATAAAATTGTAAATACAGAAAAAAATTGTATAACTGAATTAATTTATTTCTTTTGAAAAAATTTTTTCAAACTTTGTTGAAACATTATATTTGACTTAAATACATATATTTTCCAATGAAAGAAATAAAGACAAACTAAATTAATCAAATGAAGAGTTTCTTTTCGCTGTAGGACATCCTAAATCTGGTAGTAATTTTGAATTATTTGAAACTCATTTCAATGTAGATTAACTTTAATCTCGGTTTAATTTATTCTTTATCTTTTCCTAATTTTAGAATCAGAAAAAAAACAATAAATTAAATCAAAATTAAAGTTAGTCTATATCAGAATATAGAAGTGAACATCAAAGCAAGTTCGATTACATCGATGGATTAATGTCCAATTTCTATCAATGTGGATGAACTTTATAATCCCAGTTTAATTTATTCTTTATTTTTCTTAATTCTTAGAAATTAGAGAAAGATAGAAAGCAAATTAAATAATAAAGAGATTAAAGTTAATTTACAGTGATAGAAATGAACACGAGGCGGAATTTAAATGTAAACATTCAAATCGTAAGAACTGATAACTTAAACAGCACACAATATTTATAAAATATTTATAAAATATTTATAACTATTTATAAGATTTATTTTAAATATTTTGTAAATATTTCTGTGATCTTAGATTGTACAGATCATAAACATTTATTATAAATATTATGAAATATTTATTGTATAATGTCATAATAAATGCTACGAAAATATTTAATGAGACATTATAATTCAAGTAAAAAATATTTATTATAAATATTTATTTATATTTATCATAATATTTCGAATAAAGCTTTATATAAAATATACATAAAATATCTATATAACATTTCAAAAAATGAATATTAATAAACATTTATCATAAATATTTTGTGCAGTCTGAGAAAGAAAGTTAATGCAAGCTCGCAAACGACTTTCTTTTAATACTATATAAAGAAGTATGTAAAGAACTTTAGAAATACATAACTGAACTTTTCTTTCGGAAATTTAATACTGAATTTAATATCGAAAATTATTTATTTTAAGTTTTAAAAACGCTGGATAACGATGCTTTTAATATACAAAAAATAAATAATTAATTACTACTTTGCGATAAATTTGTGTAAAAAAGTTATATATTATACTTAATAAAGTTTTATAAACATACATTAAAACTTAATATACACTCTATATTATTTACGAAGTTGTTTTTATTCAGCAATATTTTCGTACACTGAAAAAATATATTAAATTTTAATAAATATTTAAATATTGAATGTTCGAATAGTACTATCAGTAAACGAGAATAGATTGAAATGGATTTTTAGAAATACATTTGCAAACATTGAAATGAATCCTTTTCAATCCCAATACATTTTTATTCATTTATAGGAATTGCATGAAGCACATTTCATGCCTTTCAATCCTAAAAAAAAAACTCATCTTCTAAGTGTATTGTGAATACTGTTCAATTCAAAATTTTGAATAGAAAATGTAATTTTTCAATCCAATTAAATATTAAAAAAAATAAAAATAGACCATGAATGCTATTAAAGCACAAATAGTTTTAAATGTAAAATTTTAAATGAATTAAAATATTAATTCATTTTAATATATTCTTCTTTACATGGGTAATCAAATATTTACTAAATGTAAACATTATATTCATTTGGTATAAGATTCATTAATTTGATTTAACAATCATTTGTTTTTATCAAGTAAATATTTATTTACTAATAAATATCAAGTAATATTGAAAAAAATATATATTAAAATGTAGTAAATTTTCTCGGTATACACTATATAACTATTAATAATATCGGTGACGCAGAGCAGACGGATCTGATCTCGGCCCGGCAAGTGTCGCTCCCTCGTGGACGGACGATGCTTTCTGACCTCAGCGACAGCGGGCAAATCTGCCCGTATCGTCTCCGGAGTCCAGAGACGAAGTCAACGTGAACGGAACGCCGTCATGGAGCACGAAAGTGCGCACGCAGGGATTCGCCTCACCGTCGACGAGATGCTTCCATGACGTCGCGGCGAGCCGGTCGACGGTGTCGCCATAAACTCGTCGTCGTCGTCCCCCCCGTCGGGAAATCACCTCGGAAGGAATCCGCGAGCCGTCGCTCGGTATAAACCGACAGTACAGTCGGAGTATCATACGAGTCGCGCGACGGCCGCTGCGTAGGACTGTCTATGTGAAGCGACACGTTCCGCGGCGTGTCGTCTTGACGTGCGGGACGGTGTAGCGCGCGAAAGAGAGAGAGAGAGAGAGAGAGAGAGGAAGGGTAAACGTTTTTCCGACCGGCACGCGCGCAGCAGGACGGGCTCGAGTCTCGGATTCGAGACGAACGGCCGAGTGAAAACGGAATTACAGAACAGAATCCGCGGGAGAGATTCTTATCAGCGCGTCGCGTGTCGATCGCGCCGCGAGAGTCCGTCGAAAAGTTAGAGTGACAGAGAGAGGGAAAGAGAGAGAGAGAGAAAGTGAGCTTCGGCTGGGAAGGGGGACGTCCCCTCCCTTTTCCCCGCTCGCGAACACCTGTGCGTGCGGTGTGCGGTGCGGAGTGCGGACAGTCGCGTCCCGACCAGTCTCGACATCGCTCCGTCTCGTGTATATATGCACCCGCTTTGTAAACTCCAGAGGAGCTGGAGCGCCATGGGGAAGTCGCCGGAAGCAGCGACGACGACGTACGCGTCGCGCTGCCGCGCGTCACCGTAAAGATCCGTCCACGCCGTGTGATCTTTCCCCGTTCCCTCACCTTTCGGTTCGTTCCCTAAGTTCCATTGGGGCATTAACACGGGGAACCGTCGCGCGTTTTCGCCGCGAGTGAGTGTGCCTGCGTGCGTGCGTGCGTGATTCCTGTGCCGGATATCAACCCCGCGGTTGGTTGGTCGGTGGTGCGACGGCGGTCATCGTCGCGGTCTTTCTACGGAACCGACACCGAGCGACGTCGCGCTCGAGGGGGTTAGAGAAAAAAAAAAAATAAGAGGAAAAGACAGGATCGAGCGAGACGGAGGGTGGAGGAGGAAGGGAGCCGCGCGGTAAGTTGCGAGAGAGAGCGAACTGCGAGAGGAAGCGGCAGCGGCAGCGAGACAGCCAGTGAGTCAGTGCCGAGTGCGCCAGAAGCGACGAATTCGACCAGCGCTCCCTTTGTCCGCGCTTCGTCCGAGAGGAATAGAGAGGGGAGAGGGGGAGAGAGAGAGAGAGAGAGAGAGAGAAATTCGCAGCGGATCTACGGCAGAGCATCGTCCCGACGGTCCCGGCTGATCCAATCGACGTCGGATTGATACGGCTCGACGACGACGACGTACTACGCCCGAGTCGATTTTTATACGCGCCATCGTCAATACATCGAGGATTCGTTCTCGTCCCGATCACACCGGACCGCGACATCTCTAATCGACCGATGACGCGCATGGTGTTACATCGTCGTCGATGGTGGTCGCCCGCGTGACTCGTCGTGGCCGGTAATGAAAAGCGCGTGCGTTCTCCAATGAAAAGAGAAGAAGAGAGGAAGCTCAGAATGTGAAAGAGTGTACGAGAAAGTACAAGAAAGTGTTTGGAAAGGAAAGATTTAACGGAACGAGGAAGAGAGCGATCCATCCGGTCACATTTGGATATTCGTTATAGTAAAGAAAAAAAAAAAAGATAACAAACAAGAAGGAAGAGAAGAAAGGATTGTAGACAATCGGCTTTCGTGTCGCGAGTGCGAGTGTTCGGTGAGAGATTTCGAGCGATCGCGCGGTGTGTCTGTGTTTACGTGGGTAGTCTCGAGGCAGAGGGTTATCCTCTTGAAGGATACGATATCGTGGATACGTATTTCGTCGAATGAGAGAGCGAGAAAGAGAGACAGCAAGAAGGAGAGAGAGGGGCGGTTCTTTGTATGGCCATCGGGAGGCGGGAATCGCGTCTCGCCGCGAGGTGGAATCGATCGGCGACGAGAATCGGCGGAGAATCGGGACCGGGTGAAGAAGCCCGCCGGGGGGAGTATTTTCGTCCGCCGACGGGTGAAAGAATGGAACATCGGCGGCAACGGCAGCGGCAGCAGCAACAGCGGCGGTGGCGGCGACGTGGCGACAGCGACCGCGGCCTCGACGGCGAAGTCGTCAAACTCGCGGCGGCGGCGGCCCGGTGCCAATAACCTTCCGCACGGAGAGCACGAGCGAGCGAGCAGAGTCGGGAGACTTTTGGTTAAGCCCCGCTTCCACGCGCGGCGATGATGCACTCGCCCTCGTCGCGCACGACAGATCGTAAAATTAGAAGACGTTCGAGGCGACGTCGCGATCGCCTTCTGCGGTGCCGGTTTGCGACGGTTGCGACGATTGCGACGATTGCGACGATTGCAACGATACTCGACGGCCGAGAGTCTCGCCGGAGGCTCCACGGGTGTGACAGTGCGTGTCGCGAGAGTGCGGTTCCGTAGTTTCTTCCGCTGTGCGCGAGTGCCCCGGAATTTGTGAGTTCGCGTCAAGCCCGAGATCACCGACCGACCACCTGAAGAAAGAAGGTAGGAGATCAACCGACGATCGAGACAACTTGCTCGTCGAAGAAACAGCGTGATTTATGCAACTCGTCGCTGAGCGCATGAGTGCACTACCCCTTCTAGTCCGCTGCATTTACGAGGGCCGTCGTTTTTTTTCCGCGGTCCCTGGAGATAATACAATTAGTGGAATTATCCTTTCCTGAGAAGGGCTTCTCCTCAATTTCGCTTCGATTTGTTTAACTGGAGGAGACGCGGTTTGGAGTCGCTTTTCATTAGTCTGAATTTAATTCGTCCGCGGCGCGCAGTCATCCTGGATCCTCGCCTCCAAGTCATCGTCGTCTTAACGGAGAAGCATGTCTCCCGTAACATCCGGATTGTCCTTCGCGTCCGACATGAGCGCGAGGATCACACGCGTATCAGGACACACGGAAAAACGCTGATCGCGCGCCACGTGGATTCGTCGACTGGACGATACGCTCGCGCGTTCTCGGTGGCGAACCTCGACGAGGACAGATAGGACGAACGCGAAACAAATGGGCACCAATGACTAGCTTGGCCCTGTCGGCGGCGGCAAGTAGGATCGAGATGCCCCTCTCCAAAACGAATCCGTTCGTGCAGGCGGGCGCGATCTCGACACAGCCGTACATCTCGAGCAGCGAGAGCAACAACCACCTGCCGCCGATCATCAAGGGTACCGGATTGACCGGCCTGAAGCAGACCGGCGGTGGCAGCGGCGGCGGTGGAGGAGGTGGAGGTGGCGGTGGCGGCGGCGGTGGTGGTGGTGGTGGTGACGAGTCGGTGCCTTACGTGGGTTACCAGAAATTACCGTGGAAAGGCGAGAGCTATGGCCTGAGTAACTGGCCGGTTAATTATAGTTTCAGTCACAATTCACATTCGCAACCCAACAGCCAGTCGAGCAGTCCAGTGGTGAGAAACGGCCGTTCCGACGGCAATTCTAACAGCGGAGCTGGCCGTGGCGGTGGAGGCGGTGGAGGCGGTGGAGGAGGAGGAGGAGGGGGCGGCGGCGGTGGCGGCGGAGGCGGTGGTGGCGGTGGCGGTGGCGGAAGTGACAACGGAGGAGGCGTTGGTGGTGGTGGAAGCGGCGGCGGCAGCGGTGGCGGCGGCGGTGGCGGTGGTGGAAGCGGCGGTGGTGTCGGCAACAACAGCATCGTTAGCGTGAAACCAAAGACGGCGACCATCACGCCGGAGATGGTAATGAAGCTTTACATGAACAAGCTGACGCCGTACGAGCATCACGAGATCTTCAATTACCAGCAAATCTACTTCATCGGCGCGAACGCGAAGAAACGGCCGGGCATCATCGGCCGGCCGAACAACAACGAGTACGACAACGAACAGGGCTCGTACATTCATGTGCCGCACGACCACGTGGCTTATCGGTACGAGGTTCTCCGCGTAATCGGCAAAGGCTCGTTCGGTCAAGTGGTCAAGGCCTATGATCACAAAACGCACGAGCACGTGGCATTGAAGATGGTGCGGAACGAGAAGCGCTTCCACCGTCAGGCGCACGAGGAGATACGTATACTGCGCAAGCTGCGCGAGCAGGACAAGGACAACACCATGAACATCATCCACATGTTCGACTCGTTCACCTTCCGTTGCCACATGTGCATCACGTTCGAGCTCCTCAGTATCAACCTGTACGAGCTCATCAAGAAGAACAACTTCAAGGGTTTCAGCCTCCAGCTTGTGCGCAAGTTCTCGCACTCGCTGCTCCTCTGCCTCGACGCGCTCTACAAAAATAAGATTATACATTGTGACATGAAACCGGAGAATGTCTTGCTCAAGCAGCAGGGCCGCAGCGGCATCAAGGTGAACAATCACGTAAATAATCCTATATTTATAGATATCGCGCGATTCTATTATTTTTCCCAACAAATATATGTGGTTACTCTTCCAACTATCGAGTATTCAATTGAGCCCAACCGGAGTCGAGTAGACGTTTCTTCTTCGACTACGTTGTGAACAATTATTTGTAACAAATATTTTTCATCTTATAATAATCTTATAATAATCTTAAGTTCCATGATCTTATCGGATTAATTTTTTAAATGAAAGAAATATGATTCAAAAAGGTACATTAATTTAAAATGATCCGGCGAATATCTAGTTAAAGAAATTTTGGAGAGAATATCTATTAGGATTAAATAGATCAAAATTTCAGGATAAGGGGAATAAGAGAGTTAAAAAATGCTTAACGTTAAAATATTAATTTTATTAGAAGTAGAATTTTGATATCATACAGTGAATCACATTTTTGCATAAATGTATAAAATTTGTTTCCACAAATCACTTCTCATTTTTCATAAATAAGAGAATTGAGAATTAAGCAGATAAGATTATCGAAAAATGAATATTTTTTAAATATTCTGTACATATCGGAATAAATATTTCATATCTCTTATCTGTATCTGTTTTCATGTATTTTGATATAAAATATCTCGAAAACATTCACTTTGCGCTTTTATTTTAATATTTTTTTACGCAGAATGACAAGAGAAATCAATTTGTATTAAAAAGGAGTTATTCAAATATGCAAAAAACCAACTATATTACCGAAACCATTTTTATCTCTGATCGTGATTAATTATTTTATCTGTATATCAAACATTTGCTCCTTTTAATAAATATTACACGCTTGCAAATTTTCTATGGACAATATATGAAAATAATTTTACAATAAGATTTATAGCCTGTAAAAATAAATAAGCGTATACATATCGCGCAATCGAAAGGCTTATAATTTATCGCTGTGTCCCAGAAACCGATATTTCGGGATTAAGCCGCGATATTTCACTGCTGCTAAATGCGAAGCGGGGGATTCGCGAAAATCAGGTGATCAGACAAACAATGGAATTACAATTATTATAAATCGCATTAAAGTGCGATTAAAAAATTTACTGCCAAAATCTTTCCTCGAATATTTTTTTTCCGAAACTAGAGAAAATTTATTTTGAATTTAAAAATTGAATTTAGATTTGTTTCCATCTAAAGTTTTCAAAGAAATAAATTAAATGTCACTGTTGTGTACCAACAACTTGATGTATGGAAATCTTTATTTTTGTAACTACATAGTTACAACGAATTTCTTTAACGCAACGAAGGCACAATGTTTGAAAGCAAATTTATAATTTGAGGCACATGGGTGCACTCGACACATTCTTTGATATTTGCGATAATATTTGCGAAACAAGAGCTCGAGTCTCTCTTGAAGGCATCTTGAGAAACCACTTATTATTTCTCGTAACGCGATCCTTTATTGACATTCCTTTATACACTTTGCATGCGGAAGCCTTTACTACTCCACGTCGGAACAACAAATATGTCCGACGGTATGCACTGAAGTCATGATACGAGTGACGTTCCAGGAAATACGAACTAAAATTCATATCGTTTTATTTATATCTCCATCTTTTTTACCTGCTTTTATTTACTTTGTTCTTTTATATGTTCTTATCTCGTCAAAAATATCACGTACAGAAATATTTTTTAACACCCTTTTTTACGCCCTTTCTTTGCACGAACGCCTTTATTTTTGTGAGACTGAGGGTTTTCAATTAATACTAATCGATATTCCGCTTTGTCCACGAAACATTTTCCATGTACATAGCAGCCGCGACCTTTAGCCCCGACTGTTCCCGAACGGGAATCCGATATCGGTGAAATAGTACGGAAGGCTGTTGAAGGCTGCCTTTTCCCCTCGCGAATAATATGACATGCCGGCACTTCGAAAAAAAATCAGCCGAGTTCATGGCTAATCGACAAACGGAGAGAGGACGCGCGCGAATGTTGTCTGACATTGCGCAGGCACAGTCACGAAACAGGTATAAATAAACTCTCTTAACCCATTTTCATTATCAAAATGAAAATATGTTTGTTAATTGTACGATAAGATTCGTTAAATCGAATTAATCTAAGAGCGTAATAACGTGAAATTTTTTTTTTAATTTGAAACAAAATTGAATTTAATTTGAACCAAAATTATATGTGTGAGATTGGTGTGTAAATACAAAATTTAAAAAATTTTTATTATGATATACACAAGGAATTATGAAAAAAATACTATTCCTCCGTTGGCAATATTGAATATTTGGATGGTGGACCACAATCGGCATTCGAGAGTCCAGTGGATTTTCTCAAATAAATATTTACTCAATAAAACAAAATGATATATAAATGATTATTGTATGTCTAATAAGCTGAACCCTCCATTCGAAAATCGAAAATCAAGTTCAAAAAATTTAGTGCTTTTTAGGTACTAATTTAATAACCCATTTCGAATTTTAGTGCTTAAATCGTTTAACAGCAATAAAAAAAATGGAGAAGGGGATTCAGCTTAATGACAAGCTGGATCCCTCTATAAAAAAAAATATATACAATATACATATATAAAAAATAAGTACACAGGGACTAAAATCCCTGTGGAGGGGTCCAGCTTGCCCCATTAAGCCCCCTAAACGGTTTAAGTTTGCTAAACTAAAATTCGGAATAGAATACTAAATTACGTAAAAAGCACTAAATTTTTAACCTATTTCGATCTTGATTTTTGATGGTGGAGGAGTTCAGCTTAATAGACGTGATTTTTGTATCAAATAAATATGTTTACACTTGGTAAATATTTACATAGAACTTCAAATAAATATTTATTAAAATTTAATATTTTTTTCAATATAAAGTTAAAGGCACAGAATCAATTTTTGTATTGTAAATTTTAGTAGCTAAACTTAAATCTGTACAAAATAAGTAAAATATAATCCAACTTCTATGATGGTAAAAGCTCGTTGTTAAAACTTTTACAATTTTATATAAGAATTTTTTCACATTTTTGTACAGTCCGAAACAATATAAAAATGTGCATTAAATTTGGATAACCCATATGATTTTATTGAAGTACCTTAGTAACTTAAATAGAATTTAACTTAAATAGAGAAAATAATTTTAGAAATATAAAGGAAATCAAACATGATGAATAATACTGCTGCAAACAATTTTGATATTTAGCAACCAATTTTGATTTTTTCTTATTCTGTATAATTATTTAAGATTATTATTATTTACAAAAGTTTATTCTGTCTACATTTTTACCAAATATAGATCAATGTGATTAAACTTACGTTTCATCTTTTTTTTTAATTCTAAAAATTAGAAAAAAAATGAATTAACCAAAATTAAAGTTAATCCAAAATTAAAGTTAATCTGCATTAATTTAAATAAACATTAATAATACCGTGTTAAATAATTAAGTAGTCGTTTCTAATATTGCACGTGATTTAATGCGATACTCGATTTATTGAAACGATCCGTAAAGCAAGGCGATAGTCACAAAAGGAAAATTCCTGCAGCACAACTATTCATCTTAGATATTGCGATGCACTTAACACTATATTATTTTACGACGATAGAAACGAGGGTGTACGTGGGCAATGACAGAAATTCTTTGGTACAATTCTGCGATTCCCAAGCGGTCATGGCTGATGAGTCTGCGGGGGATTCCGGTGTACATTCGCGTTGAAAATGTTGGTCCATTACCAATGGTACCTTTGCTTCCATTTACGCTTTTAACGGTAATTGGTAAAATGTATGGTTCTCAAGATACATCGTGTTCTTCCTCTGCTGTCGTTGTAATTTACATTGCGTATGAATTAATAGCTTAAATATATTCTCTGCGAAGTCTATGAATAAATTTGACGTTGTTGGATATGTAAATCGGATTTGATTAACGCGTGTGCATTGAATCAAGAACACTCGACGAAAACCGTTAAAATAGCCTTATTTTTAAAATAGACTTATTTCTTGCTACAAAATATATAAGTTTGTCAATATGTATAGTAGAAGATAAGGCGCATAAAATGTTATCATTTAAATATAATTATTTATATATTTTTTTATTTGTATTAATTTTTATTATATCAATTCATTTTTATATACATTATATATATTAAACAATTATATATATACACTGTATATATAATTAATAATAAGCATTTAATTTTAACAAATCTGATACATAGCTAGTATAGAGACAAATTCATTAATTACCAAAGCCTGAAAATTGTAGATAATTAAATGATGTGACATTTCAAACGTCACTTTGTAATTTGTTCGTGCTATTCACATTTATCTGATTATTTTGAGTATCATTCCCGTATTCAATTCTCGAAATCTCGGATAATACCTGTATTCAGGAACGTGGGTATTCCAAGTCCTTGCCCCTACTTCTTCGTCTCGACGATGAACGTGCAAGAACGCGCGCGTACAAGTGGGAATCGCATTATCTCCACCAACTGTAGCATTCGCACGCAAGTCCGCAAACTTTCCGAGTAAGGCCTGCCTGCCGGGTCGTGACCTTGCGAGGCCGCACGATGGTTTACTTTGACGCCGACCTACCGGCGCTCGCACTGTAAAGCTGAGAGGCTAAGTGTTGGAAATGAGCAAAAATTAGATTTGCTTGCCCCTTCTAAATGGCCATAACCGATGGGCGGCAAGTTCCGATGTCTTCTCGACGTCCGGGATTTGAGCCCGATCATCGAATGGAGTAACGCGATTCTTTCCATATCGCTGCTATCGATATTCTCACTGTATTCGACAAAGCGGTGACACAGCTTTTCCGTTCCTTTCTGTTTTGAGCCAGCGATCGCAGAGAAATTGAGATGACAAGATTTAATCCTTTGTACACGATGATTTTCTATTTTTTTACTACAAACGCGCGCGCGATTTATTCGCAGGTCATTCATTTTCCTCCGGGTTCATTTTCATCATTTTTGTAAGTATATAAAAAATTATTAATTCTTTCAGACTGATTTTATTGAAACAATATTTTTAAAAAATTTGTTTTTAATTCATGCGCACTTTAATAACTAATTCATGCTAAACAATTAATTTTTTTTCCAAAATAAAATAAAATAAAATTTTGATTATTTTCCGATATACATATATATTATTATGTACATCATTCAATATAAATTATGTCGATATAATTAAATAATTTCAACGAAATTATAGAATAATGTCTTCAAATTTGATGTACATTACAATGTACGCAGGATCAAATGATTTTTACGTATACTTAATATCTTTAAAAATTATTTATAAAATTTAGTATTAAAAAAAAGGAAGGAATAGAAACTATTATTTAGCCAGATACTTCTTTTAATATTTCAACACTGCACTGGAAAAAATGTGATTACATTAATTGGGATGATTGAAAATGGACAAATCAGAATTTTCTGATTGCATCTATTATAATTCTAGTCAAGATAATCAGAATTTTAATTGATATGATTCGAAGTTTCTAATTCATTCATTTCTAATTAGAATTTTTTCTCACAAGGGCACCTTATAAAAATCAAATTTTGATTTTAATGAAACTTTCTATTATGCAACGTAAATAGATAATAAATTAAGAAAATCATGTCAATTTCGATTTAAACATAGTTAAAAATAGTTATGAGAGATGAAACCCTTGATATGTAAAATAATATTCAGCTTTTTTTCATTATATCAAAAATTATTCTAAATATCAAAAAATGTTCAATACAAAAATTTTACAATAAAATAACCTGTATTTACTCACATCAATAAAATGATTATTTAAGTTTTTTCCCCTTTTTTTCCCTTCTTTTTCTTTTTTTCCCCCGAAGATGAATAGAGACACTTAGCGAGATTTCCTTGTCACTGTAAAAAAAAAAAATGCGTAGAATGAATGACTCAATCGCGTGTACTAAGAATTAAAAAAAGAGCTTAATCACTTTTCACGAATTTTTTTTTTTTACGCGAAACCGACAGTAGTAAGACTAGTAAGGCCAATAAATCTTGATTCGGAAATAATAGACGTGACAACTCTAGTGATTGATTATGAAACCTACATAAAATATAGGTAAAACATCGATAAAATTTCGAGGTGAATTTTGTTGAGGGATCTCTCTGCTGGGCGACTTCTGATTTCGCGATTAGACTGTTATCTAATGACGCATTAACACACGTATATCAACGTAGATAAAAAATTACGACAGAGAAAGTATTGCTAAGAAATTTCCGAGAGAGAGAGAAAGAGAGAGAGGGAATTGAATTGAATGCGGTGCAATGAGTCGTGCAAACGCAATGAATCGGAATCGAATCCGAACCGAGGCAGTGCCAGGTTTCTTTCCTGAGTTTCATGCTTGCTCAACGTTTCAAATTCGCCTCGAGCTTCGCCGAAGCTTCAACTTCAACGCGCCCTGAAAGCGCGATATTTAACGCAATTCGATCTCGAGTGCAACGTTACCATAAAAACAGCGGCCAATTCATAGTGGATTTTCTGGAAGTAATCGCCGAAGTAATCGCGCGCAACCTATTTATGAATACTCGAGACCGGTCTTCGATCGTCATGTTTTTCCAGTTTGACTGTTCTAATATTTAATTTTGTGAGAACTCTCGCCATTTCTTGTGTTGTTTCATTATTATCCACGTAATCGAACTTGCTTAAGAAGATAGATATTGTTTTAGAGTCACTACGATATGACTGATTCTACTTCTAGCGTACGTTATACTGCTATCATCCATATACGTCGACTCTTTTCTATTACATACAGCAGTGAATGCGCAATTTGATGAGAAAATATCATAAATTGTTCTATTCTTTTTATAAAATATCACGTCGCGTTCAGCATTCTAATTTATGCAGTAGACATGTATTAATTTATATTATAATTACGAGTGGCAATAATTTATGTCAAATTAAGCTTATCAATTAATTATATCTTGAATTTATAATGAAGTAATATCACAATTTACGGATGCTCGAACATTAATCATAATGAATAAAAGTGTTAGTATACATATATCGTGCGTTAATAATACGTTAATATCACTATATTTTAAATTACAAACCGGAGTGGCAGAGAGAGAAAAAAAGAAATTATTTATGTATATTAAAATATTATTAATCGAGTAGACATGAGAAAGTACACGAATCAACTAACGGTATGTAAATAAAAGGTATGAGTTTTAATATCACATATTGCGCTGTGTTTAAAACGAACACAAATTTGCGGGATGTCAGGATACATCTATTAATTACATGCGCTTACACATAAATCTGCACGTTATATGTAGGTACGTATGCGCACGTATATACATATATACGCGAAGCTGCGAATTCCACTTTGATGAGAATAAATGAATGTATCACGCTGTGAATTACTTTTTGCATTGTCGTATATTTCCTATTTCTTGAATTGCAATGAATGTATTTAATATTCTTTCGCGAGTTTCTTTTTCCGTTTCTTCTCTTTCTGTCATTTTTCATTTTTTATCTTTTGTAATATTTTAATATTTTATTATTTTTATTTTTGCATTTCTATTTTATGTAGGTTTAATTTCACTTATTCTGTTGCTCAATCATGTATTGCTTTTTCCTTTTTTGAAAGGTTTCCCGGGAATTCTAGAGCTCTCTCTCTCTCTCTCTCTCTCTCTCTCTCTCTATCTATCTATCTATCTATGTTGTTTAGCTTATCATCGATTTGAATTAATTGGTAATCGAGATGCATCGCTTCCGTCCAACAAATACTAGTTGAATCAGAATACATGATCAGTTATTGTTTATTGAACATAAGATAATAAACAAATTATTATTTACTATCTTATGTTTAATAAAACTAAAAAAAGAGTATAAAATAATTACAAAGCATACTATAAAGTAATTACAATAAAAATTGTAAAAAGGTATGATAAAAATTTATTAAAATGAAAAAATCAAGTAGTCTTTTTATCTTTTTAAAATAATTTTTAAATTATATTTATAAAATAAAATATAATTAAAATAATGTATAATGATCACATAAAATATGTTTTTATACAGAATTTTTAGAAATGTAAATCACATTGTGCAGGAAATGAAATGTTACCGCATTATTTGTGTATATATGTACATTTTTTCATTTAATTATCATTTTATTTTTTTGTTTAATTATCATTTTATACGCATAATATGAATAAATCGTGAAATTTGTGACTTTCGCACACATGCGAGAATGACCCGTATTAAATATGAATTTTGGTTCTTCGTCGAATGTGTTAACATGATAACTGTAATTTCCAGTTCGTATTTAATCATTTGCACGATACTGTAATGTATGATGTTCGCGGTATGAGCGGCACGGAATGGAAAGCATGCTCGAAATTTGATAGGTGTGGAATTCCATATCAGAGATATTTACCAGGGAATATATTTATCATCGATCAGTGCAGTTTTGAATGTAAATTAAGTGTTACTGGTCATGCCTATCGTGAGATTGGATTTATACCGGCGAAACAAGTCCTCGCGAAAAAAATTAAAGGGAATTGAATTATTCGATATATTTTAGCTCTTTTTCGTCTGCGAATACAATTGGTTTTTTTTTTCAAATCAAAATAAAAAAAATGAATAAACAGGTTAATTGTTTATTATTGGCGTGTTTTATTACATCAATTAGGGAATAAAATTGGCAAATATCAGATTACAGAGGATGCTATAAATATATTGCTAGCGAAATCTATCTCTCATTGGATGTACATTAAATGTTAAAAACATATTTAGCCGAGTGTTAAAATAACTTCCGCCGAAAGTAATTCTGTTTATGAAAACATGATTCAAACTAATCAGGAAAGGAGACAAAACTTGTCGCGCGATACAAAAATGTATTCCGGAACTTATAAAAGAATTCAGTGACATTGAAATTCATATCTCTCCCGAAACTGCATGACTCCATGTCAGTTTTTCGTATTAATATCCCACGAGCAACTTAAAAACAACTATTGGGTTGTCCGGAAAATTCGTGCCGACTAAAATTTAAATTTTAATATACATTTATTAAATTAAAATTTTCTGCGTTTCAATTTTCCTTCAACATCAGCACGAACTTTCTGGATAACCCAATATATAAAAACGCCGGTATAAGATTCTCGTGGTATTCAGATTCCCAAAGGTAATTGGAGCAATTCGCCGTTCATTCCTTTTCTTCGTTATCTTCATGCCACTGCGTTCTCATTTTGCATACGGTCTTATCAATAATTATCCACCATTATACAAGATTCTTCAAAGCAAAGCGGAAAAGAACAGAGACTAACAATAAAAGGAGACAATTTATCCCAACTGTGTGGGAGAAAACTTGAATCGAATTTAGAAAACTTTTCTAAATTGCTTAAAAATCTTTTTGATACATTTGTATGTTGAAAAATCCTTTTTCCTAAGATTGTTAAAAACATGAAGAAAATGTTCTGATCTACAAGTTTGTTGAAATTATATATGACGGAGAATTTAATCAAAGAAGAGTTTTGTTCACTGAATAAAATGTAAACTAACACACTAAAAAAAAATTTACGAAATTTTAATAAATATTTAGATAGTATCAATGGAATTATTTGCTCACAGTAAATAAATAATTATTAAATTTAAAAAATGATACTTAAATTTAAGTATTATTTTTTTTTAATCGAATAAATATTTATTTACTCAAGTTAGACTTCAAAGGTACAATTGATATTTTGATTGTAAATTCTGGTAGATAAATTTACATCTATAAAAAAATATAATCCAATTTCTATGACAGTAAAAACTTATTGTTGAAACTTTCTCAAGTATGCAAGAATTTTTTCAGATTTTTATACAATACAATTCAAATCAATATAAAAATCTGCATGCTAAAATTCAAAGAGGGTTGCTGACGATGCAAAAATTTCACATAATCGGAGCGTTAATGAAACAAATAATGTTTTATTAAAACAAGAGCTATAACAGCGTATTTGTTTTATTATTATTATACTGGAGAGTCTGATTGCATTAATTAGAAAACGAAAAAATTAATATTATATTTTCTGGTTGAATCTATTATAATTCTAATTGAGATATAACCAGAATTCTTATATGATTAGAATCTTCTGATTCGTTCGTTTTCAACCAGAAATTATGCTCAGTATGGCATTGAAAATTAACAAAATTATTTTTAATTTTATATTTCTTCTATAGCCCCCTATTATTTTAATTTGTTTAAAACATCGGGAGTTCTTATAGTTTATTTGATTTTTTTAAGGGAAAATACCACTATGACGGGTTAAAAAAATCGATTTTTTTTTGCATTTTTGTAATGTTTGGTGTCTTAAAAATATACCTCTGTGAAGTTGGCACCTCATTTTTCAAAAAATGAAATTTTGGTCAAAGTTCCGAATACACCCCGAAGAGTTCTGGAGTTCCTGCCCAAAATTAAGAATAGTTCTGGCGAATTAATATAAAAAAAAAAAATTAAAAATTTGGGATGCTAACTTCACAAAATGAAGAACGAAAAATCGCGATATCTTCTAAATCTTAAACTTAGCGCCTTAAATGATAATAATTTTTAATAGAACTCTTGGGGTGCTATCCAGAACTCTCAATAGAACTGCCGTAATGTTAAAAAAATTTTTGACCCTCAGATGTGACAGAATCAGATATTCAAAAAATTATGATATCTTTTAATAAAATTCACAATTCATCAGACATATTCGATCATGTCA
>NW_012130117.1:1402887-1426340 GCF_000143395.1 Atta cephalotes | reverse complement strand
AAGTTAGCACCCCAAATTTTTTAATTTTTTTTTTTTATATTAATTCGCCGGAACTATTTTTAATTTGGAACTCCAGAACTCTTTGGGGTGCATTCGGAACTTTGACCAAAATTTCATTTTTTGAAAAATGAGGTGCCAACTTCACAGAGGTTAAAAATATGCCTCTAAAATATTATGTTAAAATTTGTAACGGAACTATAGTAAATATGATAGAGTAACACGTGGTCAGATGCATAAACTAATCGGTTGTAAAACTTTAAACACGTTTTTCTCGAAACCTCGTTTTCGTGCTCACATTTCTCGGCTAATTTTTATCTGAATGACTTGAATTTTGGACAGAATGTTTACAACAAAATTGTCTTCAGTTAAGCGTACGAATTCTTTGGATTATTAATTTTTCAGAAATAATAGAAAAAGTAACGATTTTTTTAACAAAATTGCAACCTCTTTTTTAAAACTTTGCCATTTTGTCTAAAATTAATTTATCAAAAATCAATATGCTTAACTAAAACTACATTCATATATTATACTTTAAAAAAAGAAAGAAAAAACACAAAAAGATAAATATAGTAGGCTAATGAAAGTCAGCAACGATAAACAGCGCAATTATTTTATTACAACAAACAATCAATAATCAGATATTAGATTGATTTCTTCTTTATTTCGAACGTTTCGACTCACTTTGGAGTCCTCCTCAGTAAGAATGATATAATTAGCTCACATGTCCATAATGTTTAAGTCACTCGCAAATTGACAAAGAAATGCAGCATTGTTAATCACGGAACATTGCTGAAGCTTTGTTGAACATGTTAAAACTTAAAAAATATTATTTAAGTGACACGTCGTCGTATATGGACGTGTCTTCTAAAAATGTGTGATTTTTATATGTGATTTTAACATTTCTACTTTTTAAATTTTAACAAGTTAAACAAGTTTTAAAATTTTATTTTATTCTGAATACATAAAGACAATAATTCATACAAGCTATTATATAGTTTTCACAAAAAAAATTCACAAAGATAACTTTTTTTTGGCTGTGATATGATCATAGTGATGTTTCCCCATAAACACAAATTGAAAAATTATGTGTCTCTTGCAACATTATTTAAATTTTTCATATGTTTGGTTTTTTTATCGCTGAAGATGGTTCAAATGTTGGAATCGAAAAATTGGAGCAACACATTGTGGGAGAGAGAGAAAAGCGTATGATTTTTAATAATTGACTTATTGATTAATAAATATGACTTATTATAAAATGTAATCTGCGTACTTTCTTACCACGCTTGACTTTCATTTAGAGCCCTCTCTTGCTTAAATTTGTTTTAAGATTATTTTCAATTAAACTGCTATCGGCTAATGTTATTAATACACTCATCATTTTTCCGGGTCTGATAACTTTGATAAAGGCGACCGAGGGAAAAAGGTTCTCGTTCTCTTTAACGACTAGCTCTTCCGGCAAGACGCCGTTGCGCTCCTCCTAGCGTCTTATCGATCGATAGGGAGTACATAGGACGTGTACCCCGCCTTTACACGCCCGCGTAATCACGAATCTGATTTGGGACGTTCGACCGAGCTACTCACTACCCGGGTTTGACAGAAATAAATGTTTGACACTCGTCTACTTCGTCGTTTTCGTCGCTGAAATCTCGCGCGATCTCTATCGTTTCGTCAGCGATTTTCGCAGCGAGGTCGCCGAAACATGTATGAGAAACGGCGACAGCCAAATATCATCGATCTGCCCTTATGTGCTCGATTTTCGAAAGCTAGAGCTTTCGTTTAGAAGCCCAATTTCTGCACCTCGCATTGGACGTCGGCCAAAAATCATTTCGCGTCGGCACATCTGGAAGCTATCGCGAGAAATGTAGCATATTATAGATATCGGTCGAATAGGTACGCTGAACACGCTGTCTCTAATCTATCTACATCGTGCTTTATCTACCTCTGATCGCAACAAGTGCCGAATCCGCGATTAGCTGAAGAAGCGCGATTTAAAATTTTCTCTCGCCTTTAGAATTAAAACTTTTATTTGAAACAGATTCTTAGCGTGATTTATTCTCTCTCTATTCGTGTAAATATTTTCAAAAAATTAAATATATATTTAAGATGTTTATTAGCAAATCATTAACTGCCTTCTAAGATTGCTTATTTGCAGCAATAATATTAAATTGTTTGTAAATTTAATTTGTGATTGTTACACTGAGGAAAAAATATAGTTAATTTGAATAAATATTTAGTTCAATACTGCCAATTAAACATTTACTTATAATAAGTAAATATTTGTTCAATAAAAAAAGTGATTGTTAAATCAAATTAACATTTCTTGTATCAAATAAATTTTTATATTTAATAAATTATATTTAATAAATTATATTTAGTTGGCAGTATTGAACTAAATATTTATTAAAATTAACTATATTTTTTCCTCAGTGTAACAATCACAAATTAAATTTACAAACAATTTAATATTATTGCTGCAAATAAGCAATCTTAGAAGGCAGTTAATGATTTGATGCTAATAAACATCTTAAATATATATTTAATTTTTTGAAAATATTTACACGAATTAAAATTGACTATATTTTTTTCAGTGTAGTATTATTCAGCTTCAGTTTAGGATGTATTTCAAGACTAAATAATCGGCGCACAATTAACTTGAATTGAAAATTGTATAAATTTATAAGAAATATTAGATTAGAATACGAAAATCTACCTTGACCGAATATTATTCATTTTTTTATTCATATGTGTAAAAATTATTTAACAATCGTAATTCTGAAATTTTCTCTTAAGATAAGATAATACAATTTCGAACAAATAAAATTTGAATCCAATTTTCGAGAATTTGATTTTTTTCAGTATTTGATGATATTTTTTAGTACTCTACACAATGAGATCAAAGTTATCGAACTTGAATCTCAAAATTGGATTCAAATCTTATGTCGTTCAGAATTGTACCATTTTCAAAATTACACCACCTTATCTTATTCGATATTAAATCGACCGAGCAGTGTAATTTATTTCCATCCTTTTTGTATAACTATTTCATTGAAAGACTAACGGGACGAAATTCACCGTGATGCTCTTGTGAGCAAGAGGAGAACAAGTCGCATGCGATTAATAACCGCGACGCGATTTTCGATAAGCAATCGCGATGAATTCAAGCGCAGCCGCGAATATCCATTACTCGTCGTTAGCGGATCGGTATCGCGCGGTGCGTGAATACATTGTGTGTCCGGGGATTGACAGATACTATATTACAAGGCGAGATCCCACAGGAGGATAGAGAGAGAACGAGGACTACCGTACACTATTCTGCTCTGTGAATTGCTCTGTGGGCGCGGACGAGTCAGATCGATCGCGCGAGGAAGCGCCGAAGACCGTGTGCCCCATTTATCTATTCACACTGAACAAATGGTGAAGTTTAACACGAAGCCAGACGAATTGTTTGCCAATGAAAATCACGCTAGCGCGAAACAGACTTCCGCTGGACTTCGGCGTTATTTGCGCCCCAGAGATGAATTATCTGTTCCTTTTCTCTTTTTTCCTTCACTGTCTTTTCTCTCATGAATATAACGCGAACGTCAATTTGCGAAATGGTACTTATTAAGTAAATTATGCGCAACGTAATTGACGTGAATGAAAAATATACGCGGAACAAATCGAGAAGACGGTTAATCTGTCAAAGAGACCGGTTATCGAAGTATTTATCAGAGGCTCGTTGTTCGTTTTCTTAATTCTTCAATACCCACTAAAAGTAACATAATATCTGCACATGTTATAATTTCGCATTTAACTAATTACGTATATGTAATATAATACATGGTATCACATGATAGTTATTGAGTGAGTGGCAATGGATACATTACTTTCTAGTTGATGTCGACTGGATTCTTTGTTTAATGATATTTCCAAATGAAGTTTGATACGGCTACAATACATCCTTCGCAGAAACCTGAGTCTATAACTCTTAATGACAATGTCGATATCGTTATATTATACTAATCATTGTACAGGTATTATACTTGATGAAAAAGTTAGATAACAACAATATAACGATAGCGTTAAAAGTTACAGAACTGGGATGCTGTCAATTGAAGTCTTTAAAGAGAGACCATCAATAGCTTGGTTATGAGAATTTTAGTAAATGAATTTAAATTTATAAAAAATAAGTAAAATGTCATCTGACTTTTATGATGGTAAAACTCGTTGTTAGAACTTCGAAGTGTACCAGAATTTTTTCAGATTTTTGTACAGGGTGATTTCTAAGTGTGAAAAATTTAATGAAATATTTTTGACTTATATTTTATGAAGAAAAGATTCTATAAATATACTAAAATATTTTGTTTTCAAAATATAGAATGTCAAAGTTGAGAATGGAAATATGAAAATTTAAAAAATCCAGAAAGTTTAGAGATATTTTAATTTAGTGAGCTTACATGTGTGATACTAAGAATAATTTTCCAATATCAATGAAACATTTTTAGATCCACAAAGGACATTTGTGGGAATAAGAAAAGCACTTGGAAACAAAGAGAAACACTTTAAGACACATGTTCACGGGACCTTTTCTTTCTAAAATAAGCCAATGAATATTTCATCCCTTTAAATTTTTTATATTTACTTAGGAATCGCCCTATATAATCCAAATTCATAATATTCCAAAGTTTATTCTATTTCTCGAAGACCCCTATTGCTGACGGAAAAGTTAAAATTCATATTGTCGGAAAGTTACAAAGTTGGATTATAAACGAAAATGCAATTTATGAAGTTCGAAAATGTAAATGTGTGGGACAAAGTCTTAAGTTTCATTAGAAACTTTCCAAAATTAAAGATGATGCAACACATTTAGACCGAAACAAGAACACGTCCGCCTCGACCGAATCGTCACACGCGAATGAATTTAAGATTCGCCGTTATCGAAAGCATCATTAAGAGAGTCGGGAATCTCTATCGGTTTACAATCTCTATACCCAATAGTAATTAATTCGTAGGGCATTAGGTTAACCCGCTTTCAGACCGGAGGGCTCGCGGGCGAATTCGATATCCACTCTCATTTACACACGCGGATGTCGTAATATAACGGTATTAGCACGTACGTAGGCACGCGATGGTATCGACGAGCCTTCGGCCGACGTCGCGGTTTAATAGATCGAAATCAATTAATTTCCCAAGCGCAACGATTCAATCTCGATTTCTCACGTGCCTCGGAACTTCGGAGTTCGCGTTATTCGTGGGAACACGTGGATGAAGATGGATCGGGATTGTATCGGCAAAGGTAATAACTTTGAAACTTTGCACGGTACAGTAAACAATCCGAGAACTATCCGTTGCAATTTTCGTTCAACGTGGAATTCTGGAGCAGGAGATAGAGAAATATCTGCGCTAATCTCGTTAAGTGAAACGTTTCTGATTAATACTCCTCGATGCACCTCAGCGCAAACGCGGAGTTCCAGCGATTAACTTATTATAGATGCCAGAACACTTCGAAACTTTTCTGATTGATACATGTACACAAGATGTTAAATGAACGGAGATTAATGAATGAAAATTTCCTCAATGGAAGTTCTCACTTAAAAGCGAAGTTTCGTCATGCACCAGTTGATTTCATATCAAGATAGTTATCAAGCTTGTGCACGTTGATAGCGAGCTCTAATGGAGATTACTTTCTAAGATGTTAATCCTCGGAAGTCACGACGCACCTATGAAACCCGGGACAGATATTTCCCGCGATAAACTTCACGAATGGAATGCGATATTACGGTTTAAAGAGATACTCTTATATTATGGATACTTTATGTTATAGATATTTCACCGAGATACGACTGCTTTTATACGGAGAATTTTAATTACCTGATAAATATGTGCGCATCGTGTCCTACAGCTATGTAGCGCGACAAACGGAAGTTCTCTTAACCATTTGCAATCATGTTTGCGCAGTATATTAACAGGAAATACTACGAGCGTAAACAGATGATTGTGAACGTATGCAAATTTACATCATGTCTCTAATTGTGGTTCTGGTGAGTTATAAACAACAATAGAATTAAATACATTACTACTTAAAAGGATTTTAAGTTCACTCTGTCTTCCTTAATTTTAACCAAGGGATAAACTGTTAAGAGCATTATGGTGTACAGATTTGGAACATTACTGGACATTACTTAAAAAAATTGTATATTAGAAGCGGTATGAGGTTATGCATTACTGTATTAAAAGAAAAGATATATATTGGCTGAATATGGCATAGCATTTTTAATTAGTTGTAGCAACCAATTACAAATGTCATGCTATATTTTACCATCTAATTTGCTGCAGCAGTCAATTTTTTCTTTCAGGCTGGGCATTTTAGAGCATTATCAGGGCATTATTTGAGCATTACTAGACTAATAATAACATTATTGGTGTACGCAATTTTAGTCGATTTATCCCTTCTTAACAGCACTGAAAAAAATTTCTGGTTAAAAATAGATGAATCAGAATTTTCTGGTCAATTTTATTGGAATTCTAATTGAGATTAACCGGATTCTGATTGATATAATATTTCTGATAAAATCTACTAGAATTCTTATTTTTATCAGAACATTATATCAATTAGAATCCTAGTTACTCAACTCAAATAAAATAATCAAATAGAAATAAAATTCTAGTTGAGAAATAAAAATTGGATTTCTCAACTAGAATTTTAATAGATTTAATCAGAAAATCAGATTTTGATGGAAAATGGACGAATCAGAAAATTCTGATTCGTCCATTTTCCATCAAAATTACTATTTAATTAACCAGATCCTTTTTCTCAGTGCAACGAATTGAATCCGAAATTTTGGATGACTCTACAATCTGTACGATACTATGAGGTGTTCTAAATTGTAGGTAAAAGAACTTTAAATCTTCTACCATCGTAAGAGGTTTACTTCCATTCTGTATTTCAAACAGGATGGTTTAGAAACTTAAGTGTAGTTTTCATGTTGTAGTTGAGAGTTAATTAAAAGAGTGAATTTCAATCTTCTTTCCTATATAATCTTCTAGATGTTAGACTTAATAATAATGAATTGATTCAAAATTTTATATTTTATTATATAATAAAAAGGATGCAGAATGGAATTTAGACGTACAAAAAAAATACAAAAATCGAGATGGGTAAATTCTTTTGAGCGGTAATATACGTGTACTATTCAGTAATGTAGCATAAAATTAAAAGAAGTGGAATTGACTGAAAAAAGGTTGAGTTTAATTAAATGCCTCGTAGGAATGCAACCATGCACCCAATAATTCCTTGCACCTTCATATTTTCACTATAATAATTCTAATAATAGGAATGCCTCGGGCGACGACGATAAAACTTTCGAGACCCTAACGGTCTTATTAGGTACCATTTCCGATAAATCAGAATGCTAATTGGGTCACGATAATGCGCCTAGCGATCGGTACAATTTATTTAACGAAGGCATACCGTGCGTTTCGAATAGCGGCTCGGTGTAAAAATAGTTTGGTGCATCCTTCGTTATTGTCTGAAACTGACGCCCATGATATTTATGTTCCACAGTACTCCGTACCAAGGTTACCCGAGCTCTAAAGAAAGACTTTCTCGGAAGAGATTTGCCTCGGCGATGAGTCTCATCAAGACACAACTTTGTTTAACAACATCTCGAGCGGGCCGATGCATCTTCTTGTGTCTCCTTCCGATGCTGTGTTTTTTTTCCGGCATCCTGAACACATGTCGCGATATGTTTTCTTGCGTGTGCATGTTGTTTCAATGCGATGGAACGATTAAGTATTTCGAAGCGCGAGAGTGGACGAAATTTGTAATTTGTAAGATCCACTTTAAACACGAAGTTGTGCGTAAAGCAGATCTGATAAATTATGGGATACATGTACGGCGCCGTGTTTAAAGTAGACCGTGCAAAATTGTGGGCTTGGTCCACTTTTCGTCTTGTAATGAGACAGCGAAACGATATGTTAACGAGAAGGAATTAGATATTATCTTGAATTAAACGTCACATATATATACTAGTAAGAATATTTAAATTTTAATTTATCAATTAGGTCTCTATTTATTCTTCCACTCATGCACACGGTGCAATAAGTTGAAGCGAAACAAATGTAAGTTCGTTTCTTTCACTTCTTTTAACTTATTGCACTATGTGCACCAGTTCAAAGAGAGAATAAAAAAAACAGACACTGGGACACTGAGAGAAAAATGTTTTGTATTTGTAACTATAATTATATATTACTATAATTTATTATTACTACTATAATAATAACAGTAATTATGTATATATAATTCTAGGACAATCATAAAAAATATGGTTGTCCCAAAATATAACTATAAAATTATAGTCTACTTGAATCATTTTTATAATAATTTCAACTATTTTATGGTTATAATAACTATAATTATAGCTATTTTAGATTGCCAACTATATACATTTGTTATTATATAATTATAGTTACAAATATCAAACATTTTTTTCTCAATGCGGATAATAAGAATGGTTAAGAAAAACGAAGAAATTTATTCTAAACTGAAAATTAATTACAATTGTGTTTCTGGTCTTAATATAATAAATTTGTAAGACTGAATTAACGTGCTCATTCGTTTTAGTAATAAAGACAACAGAGTCTTAAGGATCCTTAAGTTTCTTCTTGTAAGAAATCTCCATGATAGGGACCATCTCGCGACTCTCTAACACACTCCATCCACGAAATTGTACGTCTTTACTTCACGCTCCAAATATAAACCCGCACATCCCTCCCTCCACGTGGATCTATTCCTGGATTTGTCTCTACGACAATTTCTCCTTCCTTCAATATAAATAAGGATAGACTGATCATTTCTTGGCAGGTTTTCCGACTAAGTAAGCTCGCATTTTTTCTTTATAGCAATTTCGACCATTTTATTGATACTTTACGCGACCATTGTGGAAAATAACAAATAGGAATGGGAAGCTCTGGACTCACAGAAGTGGTGCTTTAAAAGAATTGATCAGAGAAGCAGTATGTTATTTCATCCTCTTCGAAGAGTGGATAGTGATTGGTTCATACAATCAAGTTTATGTGGAAGATTGATATAAAGAGGCCATACCCGTGTTTTTCTCATGTTTCTCGTGACAACTAAGAAATCACAAGAATATATTTGATAAAATTTACAAAACTAAAATCAAATATATCAAAAATTAGTTATATTTAATTAACTTCACAGCTAAACTAGTAATAAAATTTCAGTTTAACTTTTTTATATTTAATATTTCATTTAAACTTGTATTATGATAACTGCGAAAAAATTTATAATATAAATAAGATCTCAGCATTGAAGTAATGTATATTAAATTTGAAAGAGACTGTTTCTATCTTCCATTTACATCTGCTAGTAACATCCTGAGAATTATGCAAACGATTGCAAGCAAGAGCACTTTTTTTTAGTATTCCCGCCTTTAAGTACTCGCAGAGTAATACCGGCGGTTCGCATTCCACTGATATAGACCTAGAATATAAAACGTTTGGTGTAAGCTCACTTAGCATTTTAAGGATTCAAAAGAGTAGGCGTGGTAAATGTGCCCAGTTTAAATGTAACTGATGAGGCACGGTCAAACGCATTTTGAGAGTACCTCAGAGGCGCAGTTGGAGCTCGGTCGTAAAAATAGGGAACGGATAGGCCTCTCTCGTCTTCTCTCTCTCTCTCCTTCTCTCTCTTTCTCATTCTCTCTGCGTTTACCTATTAATAGGCGAAGTAGTGCGTCGATGCCGATAGCGCGTCTTTAATCCACGCTTGTCTAGTTTATTGGAAATTTACCGGCCGTGTGTGGTGCAGCCTTGAGTACGAGACTAATTCGATTTTCGCTACCGTCTTGATAATAAATTTCACCGCTCTGTACAGCGGCCAGTACCGGATTTCTTTACGGTCGAAGTAAAACGTTTGCGGCGACGAGTTTGCTAAATGAGCTAATAAAAAAAAAAATAACGGATCTTCGAGATCAACACGATTTTTCACCAACGTCTCACGTCTCTTCGGTGATTTAGGACATTTCCGAGGCAATTTATTTTATCGCGGAGACGTAGTTGTAAAAATTTATCGTGTTTGTTGATTCGATTTTCTATTTACGTTGTAATTTTTTTTTAAACAAGTTAACAGGATCCAAATGTATGATTTATATGCATCTTAATAATCCGAAAATTATGGCATTTTATGTTATTTGATATACTAATGTCCATATTTTTACTAATGTAGATTAATATCGGTTTAATTTTATCTTTTTTTTATTCTCAAAACCGGAAATAGATGAACAGTAAATTAAATCAAGATTAAAGTTTGATTTAAATGAATATAAAATAGTGTAATTAATACTATCTTGTTTATTCTTCATGTTGTAAGTGTGATTTATAGCGTTTTCTACTGGGAAAACTAGTGCAACGCTGCAACACTGGTACACACTGAGTGCAATCAATTCGCGTATTTCCAGTGTTAATAAATAATGTTACTCTCTTAATTACATATATTCTTTGTTGTCACGCTAACTTTATAACCTTAAAAGGATTAAATTAATTGTTAACACTGAAAAAAAAATATATGTAAATGAATTTCTATTCAACTTACCTATCTCAGCGTTGCACTAATTTTGTCAATTGAAAGCATTTAAATCTATCGTGAAATCTACATATTTTCCATCACAAATCTCATCTTTGTAGTCTCAATTGTTTCACGTCTTGTTAACAAACAGTTATAAAAATGTAACGTTTATTTGCTGATGTTATCGGAGATGTATCCGGCCTGTTGTTAACACGCAGTAGCGCAACGGTGCCGCATTAAAAATAATAAGCACATCATCCTCTTCCCTCTCTCTGGCTGATTCGCGGCGGCCAGCTGTCCGGTACTATCTCTACGATATATTTCGTTTGTTACCGGATCTGGCAAAGGTGCGCAGGTCAATGAACCTGCTCAGTCAAAAATAACAAGAAAGACAACGACCGCACATCGGTGTTATATCGGTGCGTGATGCCGTTTCTCTCCTTCGTTTTTCTGATCAGGAAATTTTTGCGAATCCGGCATTTCCTATCATGAAACTATGCTTGACCAATATCCATGCTGTATTGATTAAATTAAACAAAAACTTGGACTTCCATCAATATGCTTTGTTCTTAACTTTAATCTCGTTTTAATTTACTTTTTCTAATTCTTGGAATTAAAAAAAGATAAATTTAAATTGAATCGAAATTAAAGTTAATCTCTTATATTAAAGAAATCGGGCTTAAATGTCTTCCCGATATGCATATCTGGTTTTTCTCCAATGTTTTTTCCATAACTTATAATTTTTTTTATATTAATAAACTGTTTATTATTGTTTATAATTTTTTTATTAATGAAGATACATACATTTGTTTGCAATGGTATCATTAATATTCTTTATATTTCGATTGTAAAAAGATTTTTATACAATATGTTTGTTTTTAAAACTGTAAATTGTAAGCAATTGAATTGGGTTGGGTATGCCAGTGTGTTCCCATAATAAATCATTAAATGATGTAATTAACCAGTATAATATTTGAAAAATTAATGCCGAGCTTTTGTGTGCAAATTATAGGTATGTTTCACTTTGATTATAAATATTATATTAGACATTATATTAGACTTATATATATTATATTAGACTTTTGGATTAATTCGAGAGATAAATAAATTATAAATGTTTATTAATCTTTTGTATTCGTGTTGAAATTTGTATCTCCATAAATTTATTTGTTTTTCAAAATTAGACAATCAGTTTTTCTCTATATATTCTTTAAGATCCGTTAAAGTAATAGAAATTCGAAATAATTTATCCATGCCCATTTATTAAATACGTTCCGTGCTGGTAGCGAAGTGTGCGGAAGCAACCTCGATATTTATCTGCGTCGTTAATGGGAAAATACGCGAAAGCGTGAACGTAAAATTACCGAGCGCCACCGTTGTCTCGTTGCAGCTGGTAATTTATGGACCCCGTTTTCCTCATTAACGATACGCCTGTCAAAACTATAATAATTTTGAAGCTAAGTCCTATCCCTTTGCCTTCTGTCTTTTCCAGATACAAAAACTGGATTCTAACAATAAGATCGGCATAAGCATGATGGAATTAGATAATATATTGCGCTTGATATGGCGTTACGATCAATAAAAAATTAGTCCTAAATGCTAACGTAACTTAGGCTAGTATTCAGTTAGATCTTATATTCAAGACCGTCTTAAGTACAGCCTTAAAAAGTCACGAATCAATCAGAGGGCCGTATATTAGCGTCTTAAGATGAGAGTTTTTGCAATAACATGAATTCAGATACAGTGAACGCTAAAGTCATTCTTTTCTTAATTAGTCCTTTTCTTAATTAGTTGTTAAAAAGAAAAAAGTAACCTGACTAGCGTTCATCGTATCTGGATAAACGATATTGCAAAGACTCCCTATTACTTAAGACAATCTTGAAATAAAAACGAATTATGAATAGCACCTTTACATTTTTTCTGCACTGAGAATCCCATTATTGAATCAACTAATCTTTTGTTTATTATAATAAAATAATT
This sequence comes from Atta cephalotes, assembly GCF_000143395.1. Lineage (NCBI taxonomy): Eukaryota > Metazoa > Arthropoda > Insecta > Hymenoptera > Formicidae > Atta > Atta cephalotes. Next base: position 1,413,796 of record NW_012130117.1, on the reverse strand, counting down.
TAGTTGAAGCAAACAATTTGATTAGTGTAACATTCTACTTGTGTTATCAGAAACAAGTAAAACGTTACAATAATTAAACTTCAACTAAATTATTTTATTGCATCAATCAAGGATTTATTTGCCCATACAAAATTATAATTTATTTGTCCAAACAAAAGCTAGATTTAATTGATTCAACCAAGTGATATTCTCAATGTATGATGTGAAATTTAATATTAGATATATATACTATTTTTAATATTTTTTAAAATATATTAAATATTATTCATTACATGTTAAATCTGAAAATAAAAAATTGAAAAAATAAGATCAAATTATCGTTATATCAGCTGCATTTAGGGCCAAAATGTGCGAACGCCATTATTTTATTACGATGTGCGTGCGTATCTTGGGGAATATAACACCTTATCTAATTTCATTATGGGTATAGCAGAACAAGAGACGCTCATTTCTGATTGCGAGTCAAGATCGACGGGTCAACGGGCATATCGATATCCATTCTTTTTCTCTCCCGTCTTTCTCTTTCAATATCGCTGAATGAACAAGTCATCTCATTGTCTCGCGCGCTTAATTGAGCCGCTTGAAACGTTATAGCCGCACGAGCGGTTCTGTTACAGCACTTCCGTGCGGCATAAAGCAGCCGCACGTGGCTTACGGTCACGTAAATGCACCGCACGTGGTTCTCGTATTTTACACTCGTTTTTACAGTTACTCTTCCATGCGGTGACGATTAATGCAGATGGATATATTCGCGCACCAGCGAAATTTTGGCCAGCTACAATAATCCATGCTGGAACGAGTACGCATTATTAACGCAACGAATGCGAGCTTCAGCGACGTATAAATTATTTCTTTCCATTAAATTTTGATATACATGCACTCCCATTCGTACACCATATACGTTCGTATTTTGATTTTTATTGAACATTGTCTCGTGAAATGATGCAAAATCGAGCGAAATAATTTAACAAAAGTTTTATGCACGACTGGGAAAAGAGGATTGCATTAATTGGAATTCTAGCTGAAAATGAACAAATCAGAATTTTTTGTTAAATCTGTTATAATTTTAATTGAGATAACTAGAATTCACATTGACATAATCAGAATCTTCTGGTTCATCCATTTTTAGAGTTGTCAGATAGCTGTGATATTTTCAGAAAAGTTTCGAAATTCTTCGGTTGAACTCGCGTCCAGTAATTGAAGTTTTTTATTTCGGAAATGAATAATTTTAACGAAATCCCAAAATTTGTCTCATATTTTTAGATCATTTTTCGTGATTGCAACCATCGACACTTATTTTAAAGATTTATACGAAATTATGTTATTCACACACTCACGAGCATGCCCCTCACTGTGTTATAGTTTCAAATGTTCTGGCATCACCGAATTCTTTTGAAAACATTTTTTTTAATCAAGAAAAACTCAAAAAACTAGGTATACATCGTAATACATCGTAATATTCGACTCGTCTTTTTATCTTAAAAAGAAGTTATTGTAATTTAAAATGTTATCATTAAAAAATGATCAGTATACTATAGTTTATATGAAGACATTAATTATTAAATATATAAAATTTAATTGAAATATTTTAATAAATCTATTTTTCAATCATTGCCTCAGACAGGGAAATGTTAGTATTAGATTTACCCATTTTCAATCAGAAATTTTGTTCATTGCATGTACAAAGAGTGCAAAAAGTATTTGTATAATATGAAAATATCTTTCCAAAAAAACCTTATTTATAAAAAGTAAATAATTAATAATTTATTAAAAAAGAATAAAATAGATAATATATTTTTCAAAATTATTTTAGCTAAAAAAGTGTTATAATTTAAATATATTAATTTATAAATAATATATTTGAATTAATATAATAACATATTATATATAAAATGAGCGGAAATACAAATATTATTTGGACGCATAAAAAATTTTACTTCTAAAGTCATGAACACATTTATTTTCGCGAAGCTATTTTATTTACATTTGGACGGAACGTATTCATTATTTAAAATATTGCCAATTAATGTTTATTTTCTAGAAAAAAATAAAGCTTTTTTTTTTTAAATAAAAACTTTCTCTATTCGAATACGTTTACTGTATCCAAACACTTTAGATGAATTTAAATGTATAAATATTTATTATTTTAATTTTCGATTTTTCTAGATTACTAAAAGTTAATATTTTCATCAGAAATAATCTTGGAATCGATAATACACGATACATAAATACTCGCGAACTTATCGATATCGATACGACAAAGCGTTGATATTTTACGATCTCGATGAGAGTGACGTCTCCGCGAACTATCTCGCTTGTATATTCTGTTGCACTTTGACGTTCAAATATTTAGGCAGCGGAATTTATGGAGAATCGCGCACATAATGTAATTCGAGCCTCCTCCACGTCGGGAACATCGACCGTACAAAAGCAGAGCCGAGAGAGGCGCTTTTAGAAGCGGCGACTATATAATATATATCTTTGCCATTTTTCTTATCCATGTCGCGTCACGTCTCGTCTCGTCTCGTCTCTCGTCTCGTCGGCGTTTAAATTCGCGACGCGGTTGCATCACCTTCGCCCCCCCCCCTCCTCCCCCCGAAAGAGTCAATGAAACTTTCCGTTCCTCCTTCGCCATCGGTTGCGAACTCGCGACTATGAATTGATCGCTGAATGAACCGAATCTCGTATTGTTGCGCGCGCTCCAGTCGAGCGTGCCACGGAGAGATAGCGCATCGCTAACTTTGCTTCGGGAAACGGGATTGGGAATTTTCAGAACTTGACTAATGCCCGCGTTCGAGAGACCCCGGGATGGAATTATCCACCTAGAAATCTTGCTTGTGAGCCAAGCAGTATTATTATTATCTTAATTAAAACGAAAAAACAATTCCTCGGAATGATTTTCTTTAATTAATATATTTTACCGCGCGACCTCTGTATATTTTACTCAAGTTACTTCACTCTCGTTCGTGGTAAATTAGAACTTGAGGTCAGGCCACGTTGAGCGCTAAATGAATACCGAGAAATGCGGGCCTCGAGTGCTACACGAAAGGAAAGAAGAGAGGAAACTATTGCGAGCATCAACTGTAAGAGTCTCTCCTCTCAGCCAATCTGCCCGTCTATCCATTTATCTATCTGCTTATTACGTCCGTCTTGGCTTATTTACAGTTGATGCTTACAAGCATTTTCTTTCTCTTTCTTTTCCACGCGCTATACGCTTTTGAATCCTTTTTTCGCGAAGCGGTGCAAAGAGATATACGCGTCGGTGCGATCGTATTAGAGACTCGAGACTCGAAGTCGCGATAGAGACTCGTAAGAGGAAAAGAGAGACTACACTTCCGCGACACGATCAGTGGACCGGTTCTTCCTCCCTGGAAACGAATTGAACAACTCGTCCTTTTGCACGTAGTCCTGCGCGTCTATCTATGCACTATGAAGAGACTCGGGGGAGCTTGATTCGCTGGAACGTGTCGCGTCGCTGAGTTGCGAAATTTCATTTGGCGTCGAGTTATCCCAATGCAACTTCTCCATCTACCTGTCTATCTGTCTGCTTATTATGCGTCTTTTTTGTCATTTGTCTACTTATGACGCCTGTCTTGCTTAATGAAGATATAATGAAATAAAAAAATACAAAGCGGATTATTGATTTAACTCTTTTATATCTTTATTATATCACGCATTATTAGCGTAATTTTATTATTGTTTACTTATTAATCTGAATGATATTAATTTTATTATCAATATCAATTTCTATCTGCTTATTATTATTGTATTTTTTCATTTGCTACTTGACGTTCTTGTTTAATGAAGGTATAATAAAGAACGAAGATTGTAGACATTAGCTTTTCATCTACGTTATATTGCGTTATTGTTAATTTTATGCGTAATTTTATTACTGCTTACTTAGTAACCAAATAATATCAATTTCTATCTACTTATTATTATTACATCTTATCATTTCTATCTACTTATGACATCTGTCATGCTTAATGAAGGTGTAATAGAACAAAAACACAAGGAAGCTTGTTGGCACTGCACGAAAGGAATGATTATAGAAGGCGATCATGATGATGTTAGTGCGACAAATAGTTTTAACGTTCTAGCAACTAGTTTGAGCATCCTGCAATAATTTTCAACAAAATTATTTTCATTTTTGTACTATAGCTAAATTTTTATTTCAATAAATAATTGTTCTTTATATGATTTATCTTTTTCATTATGCGGACATTTTCGTTATATGAGCGCGCAATAATGTTTAATAGCGTAACTTCATTATTGTTCACTTGTTATGAACAATATCAATTTCATTAGCAATAATTAATTTCGTTATCAAGCATTTTCTTTTTCATTTTCTTCGTTGTCGAAGCATTGCGTGTTTGCGCGTTCAGGAATTTTCATTCATCCCTTCCACATTTTCGTAGCCTTTCTTCCTCATAACGGAAAGCTCGGACGCCGCCCTATAACACATACCGCGTTCTACCGCCAGAAGTACACAACACGGACGCACACACAATCCTTTTAATGTGACCCTACACTACGCTCCGCTGCCAATATCGACTTATTTGAAACATGATAACTCCAACGGCCATATAACTGTATACCACTTTTATGTACATCGTCGACCGAGGTAGCGGAGGGAAAAATAGAATATGACCTTTTAAAAAAAAAGTTATTTTTTTTATAGAACTGCTGATTAAAGTTGCTAATATTATATCTACCAATATCATACGTATATACATCTAACAAAACGATTTTAACAGAAATTCATATTTTTGTACGAAAAGCTTTATTATCTAAGAATACTACAACAGCCTATTAATTAATTAGTTTTTGTATTTCATGACTCATTATATACTTTTATTGCTGAGCGAAACTTTAATTACGCTTCGGCTATAATTATGGCGGCTAACACGCTTTCAATCGAGGCGCACGGTGTACAATGTACACGGTGCTGTCCAAACTGCATGCCGCTGAATTTTCGCAAAGAAGTCACGCAGTTGCTCGCTTTCCGGTTTGTATCGAGTGGTCGTCTTTGGTGTGAACAGAAGGCGCTGTAAGAGGTGCCTTCTCTCGTCCTCACGATGATGCAGGAGCCAGCCGATCGTGTGTCAAATGCAGCGTCGCGTGACCGTCGGAAATAGGAAGGCTGAATTACGGCTGGGGCGCAATTGAAAATTAATTGGGGCCTCGTTTTCCTGACCTTTTTGACGAAGACCGCCGAGGCTCGGTTCGCAATTCGACACAACGACAAGGACATATTATGCAGTTAACTGCATAATGCAACACACTTGATATATGCCTTCAATACAAGGTACACGTGGCTTTTCGAAGCGGGCAGTTTAGATATTATTCTGATAGGCTACTTTGTATTGCGTATACATTTATTACTCATGTATTATATGATATAATCACTGAGAAAGAAAGGAAATTAAATATCCTATGCATACAAAAAACATGCGCATACATTTTTTTAAAATACATCTTTTTAATTTTGTTTACTTTGAGAAAGGTTGAAAGTTAATGAGATTCTTTTATTCTCTTCGTTTGCCAGTTTCTCTATTCTGTTCCAGAAAATTAAAAAAAAAGTCGCAGCTTCCGGATTAAACCTAGTCGGTTGGTTGCTTGAAGTAAATCGAGTGAATTCAACGGGGAGTAAATAAATGTAGATTCTTAGGTTAAATCGAGCGAATTAATCGCGAAACAGAAAACGACGCGATGTACTTTACAGTTGAAATAATTGTCCCTTGTTTTATGCGACTTTTTTTTAACCGGCCAAGTTACGCAAACTTATATACAGGAATCGTTATTAAAGAAAACAGTTGGAGAGTGATATTCCGAGTAAAAAATTAATTTCTTGCAAGTAATAATTCTAGAACATTTCCAACAATATACTTTAATGCCTTGTTAAATCTAAACATCTCGGAAACACTAGAAAAGAAACGTTTTGCTCTCCAATTATATCGCACCGCGGAAACACGTTTTTTTTTCATCAAACGACGCGTCCGGGGTCGCTTCTCAATAAATAATATGCCGCGTGCGTGTGGTCGAAAGGCGAGGAGAAAAAAAACACAGAAAAATGGAAAAAAGCCTCGAAACGGAAATCCGCGCGTTCCATGATATCCGGTCGCTTTGGTGTCGAGGGTTGCCAAGCGTCGTACGCCGTTAAATGTTGCATGATATTTCAATTTTATGCGCCGCGCGAATGCATCGCTCATACAGGTGTATCGTGAAACATATTACATAAATTTTTGCACCGGAAAAACATACTTTTTGAAATTATTTATAGCCGCTTTCCAGATTTCGAACGACAAATAAATGGAACACTCTTGCAGCGAAATTATGATTAAGTAGATTGAGCAAAAAATAACAAAGAAAACAAAGAATAAACAACCGAGATATATTGTGAGAAAAAGGAGAAGCGAGGTTTTTAGTTTGATAATTCTTCGCCAACTTTATAGATAATTCTTATTTCTTAATATAAGGAATATATCCCACCCTAACTGGCGTAATATTTTTCGCAATAAACTGTTTTCAATGTTTTATGCTTAATACTGTTATTATTAGAGTAACAACTTAATTTGTAAGATTATTATCTCATCCTTTCTGATTACGTTTCTGATTACGTTTCAAGACCGACAGTAAGCAGAGAGCGCGCAGTTTATAAAAGATATATTTATAATTTGTATATTATATAAATATTATTAGACCTCAGGATCTAGCTTTGACTGTATTAGTTTTTTTGCTTATTTGATTTATTCAACAGTTTAAATTAACTTATTATTAATAATTTTTATTTTCTGAATTCGGCTGAGGTATATTTTTCTCAATAAGTTTTTTATAGATTTAAAATGCTATATGTGCTGTTAAATATCAAAGAAGTAATGCTGATAAATTTCTTAAGTCTTAAGTTAAATAATATTTTGTTATTTTTAAGTTCCAACTATATCAAAATGTAAATCATTTCTCTGTGGTTTGTTTCATAATAAACGTTCATATTAACGTGTACAGTGTAGATAATAAACTAAATTTTCTTGAATTAGTAGATAATAAACTATATTTTCTATTAATTAAATAGTTAAATTGTTTAACTCCATTGTTTTAACTAAATTAACGAGTGAATATTGATAAGTACAGACAATTTATGGATATAATTAAAAATAACTCAAATTAGATATAATTTAACATTATGAATTTAATAGTGTGGCATTAAATCGACAATCAAATTTAATTTGTAAGATTATTATCGTTTCAATTTGTGTTGCAAGTCCAAAAGTAATCGGCGCGCAATCATATATCTGACAATGAGATAAATGTATTTAAAATACGTATAAACATTTATTATTTCAACTGTAATTAATACTTTTCTTAGTTGATTTTATTTTATTGTAGCAAAAATTTAAACAGTTAACTTATTGCAGAGATAAAAAAATTTCTGTAATTATATTCGTAATTATATCCGTAATTTGAATTAAAATTTAGCAATTTTCTTGTCACATTTTAAGACACATCATGTATGTTACACGGCACATGATATATTGCGTCGCATTTTAAGAGCGTGATCGAGTTATAACTTGTTTATGTATATGTCATCTCATCGTTCATCATACACTTATTCATTCCCGTCATCGGGAGATCGGCTGCTATTCATTTTATCGATCTAACAGCAGCTTCCGCCGTTGACTTTTACTTTTTCTTATAAAGCATGGAAACGGGGCCGTCACGAGACGCGCGGCCTACGACAAATTATTTCCCGGTGAAACGCGACGACATTTCCAATCCGCAATTTGAATGACGGAATAAAGTTTGCATGATGTCACGGAAGCGAATTTCACCTTCCATAGTCCCATAAAAGGTTTTATTATATTGAAGAGAAAGATTCCGAATATATCTGAATCGATGGTATAATATGCTTACATTTAAGATTCCACTACGGAAACCAATTGTCTGGACCAATTGTCTTGAAATCCATTTGTGAGATTATTATTGTAAATAAACTTCGATCGATATCAGATATGAACGAAGCAAATATTACACGGCTTTAGATAAGAAAAAGAGATAATGAGTTTCCTCCAATAATTATTAATTCATTAATAAAAGATGTTCAAGGCTTCGCTTGATCGAATCTTACAGTTTATCGATCTTAGCTCTCTGAATATTACACATTTTCCTTGTTAAAATATGTATTAAAAGTAATAAACGTTTAATTTTATGATGCCACTACATTTGCAGAGGAGGATAAATATAGTGTATGTATGATCGTTTTAAACGTGAATTATGTGTTAGCTGTAACGTGTCTTTATCATGAGAACTGTTATATTGTACACAGAAAAGCGAATTCATCGTTTATGTTCTTTTCTTCCGTAAACTCCTAAGAGGATGCTTTTATTATTCAGCTTAGTGTGGAAGAAAGCACCCGATTGCCATGAAATATTCAGCATTAACGCCAACAGTAAGATGCTAAATTGATATATCAACGTTCAGAAATCTCTCTTGCGATCTGCTTTAAATTCTTTTAAAAATTAATTTGTTGAAAACAACAATTGCATGCTTTCGAACACATTCGATTAATCGATATCGCCCTCCCCCGCAACTCTCATGAAATTATTTACTAAAATTAACCTGCGTGCATCGATTGTTCTCACGGATGGAAGTGTTGGGGTCGAGACGAGGCAGCTGAAGTATTTCCGGTCAGATGCGACCGGCAGCCTTGAACATAATATGTGGTTTCTGAAAACTGCGGCGCGTACCTTCTGGCTTCACTCCGTAAAAATGCCATGAACGAGCAGGAGTGCATGCAAAGGAATAAACGAGAAACAATATTATCGTAAAATGAGATACTTTGAAATAAAATGAGAACTTTGGTCCAGTCGAACTTATATCTCATTTCTTAACGACGATGTTAAAAGATGAGATTACTTGTGCAAGTTTCGTACATAATAAAAGAAATTATGGTTAAAAGTTACAGTTAGTACAAAATAGGAAACTTTGGCCCAAATTAAAAAAAAATGTTTAGATAGCTTACATCATATTCAAAATCGAAGCATAAGAATTTTTTTGTATGTACCAAAAACTCTAGATATTTACAACATGAAGTTATTAAATCGCTCAGAACTGTCCGATTTTTAATTTTGATAAGAAGTTAATATCCCATTTTTTGGATTTAATTAAAAATTGTTATTAAGCTCTTATTATAAACTACAAGGAACTCTTAAAAAGAAAGCGGAAACTCTAATTAAAATTATGGAATTTTAATGTTGAAGTACGTTAACTTCACAAACGCGTCTTAAAATATCTTAAAATATTTTTATCATGTTTTTAATTATGTGTCGCGTACTGTCCAACTATTACCAAAATTTGGGTTATACCCCGATTTTGGGACAGATATATTACGCAAAATACAATACATCAAAGTAATACATATATGATAAACTTCTAATGCGCAATGCTAGCGATGTCGGTAATATTTTCTATCTAATGATATCTCTCGCACCGCAACATTCAGCTGATAGAGTATCGATGTTGAGACCACTCAAGCGTCTGGCGAAGTAAAACCACACAATCAGATTTCCCATTTGAGTATCTATTTGTTCATTTAGGCTCAACTCTTGAATAGGCACGTGGCTTAAAGCTACATTATTAACACGGACCATTCGTCTACTCGCGCAAACTACTTGGCTCACGAAATTTATTTGTTTCTTTTCCTGTGCGGACCTCATCTGTGTTTCTGTCAATATTTTCTCTGAATCATTTAATCTCCTGGTTTTCACTATCAGGAAGAGCCCAACGTCCTACGTGCGGGTGGTCCGCGTTAAGACGGGAATTACAATCTTGCATGACGCATAATATATTATAATGTACAAGAAAATGAATAAATCAAAGTGCTTTATTTTTGTCCTTTCCATGAAATAAAAGATTAGTTTTTCTTATAGGTACTTTATTATGCGTAATGCAAAGATTTACGGTCCTGAAAATCAACCTATCCTGAAGGCGGCGCATTTCGCGCGATCTTGGCCTCGAGTGCGGTTTTTTGGCAGCGTGATATCGGCGATATCATGACCGCAAGGGATTTTATCGTGCTAAGCGGGATTCCAGAAACAGCCAGAAAGCATTATCGATCGATCGCCCGCCCGGTGAGTGTAACGACGAACGAGGGAAACCGTAACGAGCCGCCGCGCCACATCGGTGGCGGTCGTGGCGGATTTTTTCTCTGACAGTCGACGACGGTGACTCAGAACGCTCGCTATTCGTATTGTCTCGAGGGACGATAACACCATATTACACCGAGAATGTTAGAAAAAGGAATCACGAGAAGGGCCGACCGGTATTTCTCCACCAGGGCCGCTCACGTACTTCGTGAAAGTGGAGTACATGGAAGCTTTTGTTATTTTCCCTTACGAAGCAGACTCGCATCGATGAGTCTATATGATTTTGTTATTTATTATCCATATAATCTTTACGGAGTGTATTGGTGGAAAGAATGTAATCTGATATAATCTGTTTTCAATCGCTAAAAATATCTCGGCTTATAAATTCGAAACATTTTGTAACCCATTATAATGCCATTCCCAATATATAAGGTGTTCTATTTTAATTTACAGACAAATCTCGAAAAATATGGACGATACAGAAAAATATTTCAAGTGATAGCGGAACGTTTTTGATCATGTTATTGTTTTCTCTAGGTTTAGGTGTCAAAAAATATGAAAGTTATTTCCACTTTTTTTAAATATAAAATTAGATGATTCTTTTTTTACATAACACGATGACTTTAATTATTCTGCATATAAAAATATCAAAAATAGAGATATCAAAAAGTTAATAGTTTACAATATATTTATAATAGTATTTCATGTCAATATGTAAATAAAGTGTATATATATATATATATATATATATATATATATATATATAT
>NW_012130117.1:1398876-1402057 GCF_000143395.1 Atta cephalotes | reverse complement strand
AAATAGTATGAGCACCCTTTATATTTCTGCAATGGTTGACCATGCTAGTAATGCCAACTGTTATAAAAAGATGCATCTGCTTCGCGCTATATTCCAATATGCTACGAAGTTTGAACTAAATTAATTTGAACTAATTTATGTACTTCGGATATTTATCATATTATATAAGTATGTTATTTTTTTATTTCTTATGTCTTTTCTCTTCCTTAACTTCATAAAATCCCTAATCTACATTGAGATAAGATATTTTGACTCTCGGCCGAGGTAATATTTTCGCAATAAGTTTATTACAATTTATTACAGTTTTTTAATTATAAAGTTTTGGGAAATTTGGAGGGGATTATTAATATTTCAGATTGATTGCGTTGAAAGTCCAACAATCATATCGGCACGCAATTATCATTTCTAAAATTAATTCATTTATATGAATATATATAATAGTTTAACATCTTAACATTCAGAATGGCGCTTCGTATTTAAAGTAATATAAGATATTTTGTTCTTTATTTATTTGTAGAGTAAACAATATTCTAATCTTACGAAGTCCCGAGACCGAGATTATTGCTTTATTAGATACGGTAATTTTTTGAATAGGTATTTCAAATATGCGTAGTCATTTATTATAAGCATGTTCATTATTCCTTATCGTACTGAAAAAAGAATCTGACCAAGATCAAGTACTATGGCAATCAGTGTACATTTCTTTAGAAATATGTTGCGACAGTACAGTATCAAAATCAAGACTATTAAAGGTTATACCTTTCATGAAAGGGTATACCTTTCATTTTTTACATAAAAATGAATTTTTAATGCAAAAATGAAAATAAGAGGAATAATTTCCAATAGTCTTGATCTTAACAAATGTTACGCAGGACACATGATTCTGAATAATATTCAAGAAGTTTTAACCATCAATCGGATCATCTTTAATGGGGCTAATGCCGGCGGTAATTTTCTACTGTAACTTTCAAGCCTTATAACTTGAAAAATACTTAACGAAAAATAACTTTATTGTAGTGTTTTGAAAAACTCTTGATGTTAGCTATTAGATTCTGGCATCAAGAATAGGGTATTCTATTAAAATCGAAAAAAAATCGATTTGACCTTAACCTTCGCAACATCACCCAAGGTCAAACGGATGTGATCAGTAAATAGATCTTTTTAAACCCTACAAGTTTTTCTGAAAAATGTTATGCTTTCGAGATATTCAACCATTTGCAGACTTTTGATACACTCTATATAACCAAAAATAATATTACTTTTATAAATATTTAATAAGTATTACCAAACTATTATCATTTGGTAATACTTATTAAATATTTGTAAAAGTAACATTATTTTTTTTTTTAAATTAGTTATATTAACCAAACATTTGATTGACATTTGTTTCAATAAAGTGTTTGATACATATATTAATTTTTCATTTTTATATAATTTCTTACAAAAAATTTTTTATACTCATATTATCCCTAAGGATGCTTACATTATTTTATCCAGAAGGTAATATGAACACTGGGCGAGTAATGAGAGCATCATTTCAACATTTGCATTAGAATAATCAATTTTAATATTAAAAGACATAAAACATCAACAAATCTCTTAAGGTATGCAAATATATGGTATGTAAAATTTTTTATTTTTCAGTATGTTAATTAGATATATTAAAATGTTTCTTTAAAATGCTCAATGCTCATAATTCCCTATTCTACCATATATCTAGTTTTATATTATACAAAAAAAAATATATAGGTAACACCGAAAACGATTATGATTACTTATAGTTAAATTACGGTAATTGCAATAATTTTTTCTGTCATAAGACAAAGAGCACAACGAAACGCACTTTTGAAAACGCGATTTGTTACAAAAAATATTCCTTTGTACATATAATATTAAGAATACTCAAAAAAAACTTAGATATACCTATCTAACTTCGGATTTCTTCTTAAAATTTTTAAAAAAATTAACAAAAATAAAAAAAGTGTTAAGTAATGATTAATTGTATCAATTAATCATTTAGCTTAACAAAATGACAGATCTCAGGAAAAGTCTTGCGAGGAAAAAATTAAATATTTCAAATGTTCTATCAGAATCAATTGACTTTTTTCCGATATATAGATAACATAAATACAATTCGAATTAATGCATTTCCATCATTATCTCGATAATGCAGCAGACATCAAATGTTATACTTGAGTTCGCAATAACATTGAATTATATTTATGCTTGCGCATCGGATAAAAGTCGACTGATCCTGAAATATTGTAATCCTTTTTCTTCCTTTTTTCATTAAAATCTATTACTCTGTCAAGTATGGTTAATCAAAGAGCATCAAAATTTTTATACTTATTATTTATTTAAAAAAAAATTAAAAATTGTGTGAGGCGAAGGATTTTTAATACGAGCATAAAGAACTATAAGATGAAAAACAAGATCTTTATGTAAGTTACATCACCTAAATACAACAGACTATATTTTGCAACAAACTTGCATTTTAAAAGTGCGTTTCCATTTCTGATTTTCCTCTTGTCAGTGCATATATTCTTTCATTTATTCAGTGGAAAATTACTTTTCCACTATATAAATGAGTACAAGATTTTCTTATAGCTTTATCGTGCTATCTCCGTTCTGTCATAAGCGTAGGTCAAGTATATTATCGTTCTCTCAGCGTGCTTGAGATAACAATTGTTCAGCTCATTAAACGACGGTCGAATATTTCGTATGAGTATCTCTGCATTCCCCTGCGTTATCGTCCGCACAGAGTCGAGATTTTTATCAGTCTTATTATAATGAACTACCCTTGCTTGCATGTACATATAACCGCATCGCGTCGGTGACAGATCCGATGCGTGAAATTTTTCCGAGATATTGATTCGCGCGATCGATAAGCAAACAAGAATCCAGGTCATTCGGAAGAAAATAATGACGTAACGCAGCTGTCTGATATTTCTCCGTTGGCGTTTGGTGTGCTTGAAAAACTGTCACGATCGGTCTATCATAATATTGTCGCACGTTCATAGCAGTTTTCGCCAAGATAATCAAGATTTAATATCATGAGTACATCATAACAGCCGCAAATGTTTAACGAAGAGACTTAGTAGTAATATTATCGGCTCTCTCTCTCTCTCTCTNTNTCTNACGTTACTACTAACTAACTAACTACTATATATATATATTATAA
>NW_012130117.1:1376438-1398856 GCF_000143395.1 Atta cephalotes | reverse complement strand
CGTCGTACGTACGTACGTACGTAGTAGAGTATAGTATATATTCTCTCTCTCTCTCTCTCTCTCTCTCTCTCTCTCTCTCTCTCTCTCTCTCTCTCTTTCTCTATAAATGAACTCTCTTTTTCTTTCTTGTCTCTCGTCAAGCAAATAAAGTTTATAATTAAATTCTTTTCTGCGCAATGTTTTTGAGCAAAAGATTGCGATGTTAAATGATAACACTATGGAATACAATATACATTAGTGTAATATTATAATACAACAGAAAGCTGAAAGCTTGTTGCAATCGCGATCAAGATTCAAAGCTGCTTTTCATTAGATAAATGGACATTCTGCGTATTACTATTTCAAATAATTCCTTAATGCGTAAGAAGCTTTTAACATCTAATTACGTAAATATTCATCGCGCAAATGCAATAGTATAATTGTAGGGAAGTAAAGAAGATAAACCCAATCTCATCGGCGCGACCACACAGCTTTTACGGTAATTACAGAAGCGTGATGAGAGATCTTTCGCCGGTGATGTTTACTTTCTTGTAGGATAATGCGCAAGAAAGACTGATGTTAATATCTCATGATGATAATAAATGCAATGTGTCACGCCATGACGCATGGGCTAACGTAACTTTCCGCCTGAAATTGAGCGAGAAAATGGTCTTCACGGTCAACGTGCGCTTTCCAATATGTCGAAAGTGGGACATGCTAGAAAACTTATTTTTGAGTTCCATGATTCACACTTATATCAAATGGGAGCGAGAGAAAGAGAGAAAGAGAAATTACTATATTATCGCATTAAATTATTTTAAGAAAATTAATTAATTAACTACGAGAGAAACTTACTGTGGCAGTATAAAAGTATATATTTTTAATACCTTAAAAATTAACCTAAAACGATTATTACAGAAAATGCCTCATTTCATTTTACTTTATTCTTAAAGGCTTTGCGCTTAACTACTTTGTTGGGGGACTCATTAGTCACGCCGTGAGTCAACCGGGTGCTATAGATGAATAATCATACGTACGATTCACGTACTTTCCATTGATATGTCGTAAAAGTTGAGCGACTTATAAACTAGGGACTTAACTTTTGACCGATAATCAGATGACCTTACAATACAGTTTGCCTCTTGAATAACTTTCATACGTCTTTCTCCGTATAATCGACCAGAAATATCCCCGCAAACTTTTAAAGAATTTCCATCACAATAGTACTGTGGCTAGAGGAACATTCCACAAAAATACTCACTGAATGCAACGCCGAGGACCGGCGAATCCATTCTTCGTGCCACTTCTATTAATTAGGAATTCCATTAATTAGGAATCAAAAGCGACGTAGCGGTACCTTATATACTGCGAACGCATATATCCCAATTAGCGGTAATCATCTTGTCGCCAAACGCGTGGAAATAAGAATGCGAATTGACGATTTGCGTGTACATATACTTACTCGAACGTGAAGTGGACGATTTTGACAAAGGTTGGGGGTTCACCGACGGCGCCTAACACAATCGATAAAACAAATCGACGCGTGAACAACGATGCTCATGGCAGCGTGGCACGCCTGTGATTACGGATATGTCAAAGGCCCAACGTGCTTTGATTGAAGGCTTTGTATGGGATCTATCAACGTGCGCGTTCGCACATGCATATATATGCGCCTCTGTGTATACATTTTTTCGCCGTTCGCGGCCACCTCAACCGCACCGTTAAACCTCACGGAGCTCTTTGATCGATCGATCCAACGACGATTCGTTTTTTTCATAAGTGTCGCGGTAATGCTCGAGTTTTTAAATCCTAAAGGCAAACACAAAAAAACTTAAACAATAAAATGTAAGCAATGAGTGTATCGGCTGATTACAGTAGAGATCATAAGACAATAACGTAAGCTACAGAAAATCTAAAATGTTGATTTGCTTATTGTTTATGTCTTATTGCTTAAGTTTTTCTACCATGATCCTTAAGTAAATATGATGGTTGTAATATCGTGTAATGTTTTTTTTACTTTCCTTTTTCAAATCAAGATTTTCAAGATAACTGTTCGTAATGTTTATTATTTAAAAATTTATTATTTTTACATTCCTCTATTTCATAAAAATATGAACAATGTAAATTTAACTCTATATGTATTATCAAAAAACACACATAACTATAAAATAAAATTTATTGGGATGTTGAGTATCTTACTTACCTATTGAAAGGTTAAAGCTATACATAAAAAAAAACGTAAGACAATAAATAGTAAGTAGTAAGCGAATTGGCCAATCACAATAGAGAACGTAAGGCAACAATATAAGCTTATAAACTAGAAACAAATCCAAAATATTGATTTGTTTACTGCTTACATCTTATTCTGCTTCAATTTATTTGTATATCATAACCTTCACCCTTATGTATGGTCTATAATGGCAATAGCAGCAGTGGATGAGACTATAAGAGTAAAAAATTGACCAATCACAATCGAATGTGAGAAGAATGATTGACTTTAATTAGTCAATTTCTTATTCTCAAGCCCATTTTCACAATATATGGTTATCTAAAGATTAAAGATTACCCAGATAGCAAAATGTTTGCAGTTTTTTAACAGATTCGAGCAGAAAATAACAACAGTCTGCCATCAACTGCGTCCGCATCAGGCTTATGTTCTGTTGACATCGCCTATCAATATAATGCGAAGGCAAATTGTTGACAGAAATTGAGTAGATCCTGCCGACGCTTGTAGATTCTTCTCTTCTGTTACGTTTTTTCTAGCATTCTGTTAACATGTACTGTATTATATACGTCTAATTCTGTTGTTATTTTATTGACATATTGTAGCATTTATTAGGTGTACAACTTTGCTTCCGCCGTTTTCCTATAGATGGCTTTAGCGATAAGTGGTGGTCGAAATAAATAGATCATAGACGTCATACAATAAACTTGGGTATCTGTCAACATAATCCCATAGAAACATTAGTCGATTTGTGTTTGCATAAAGTTATTCTCGATTGAAAATGTCAGTTTACGAGCCAAATTCTCGTTATTTGCGGGAGATTTTAATTTTTTGCTTCAATATGAAGAAATCTGCGGCTGAGGCTCATCGAATGCTCTCAAATACTTATGGTGAGGCCGCTATTAGTGAAGGAACGTGTCGTGAGTGGTTTCAACGCTTCGAGAACGATGATTTTGACGTCCAAGGTCATGCTCTGTATTTGGTGGGATCAGTTCGGCGTAGTGTATTATGAACTGTTAAAACCGACTGAAACAATCACAGGCGATCGGTATCGAACGCAATTGATGCGTTTGAGCCGAGTATTGAAAGACAAACGGCCGCAATACAACAAGAGACACGATAAAGTGATTTTGCAGCATGACAATGCTCAACCCCATGTTGCGAAAGTGATCAAGACATACTTGGAAACGTTGAAATGGGAAGTCCTACCCCACTCGCCGTATTCTCCAGACGTTGCTCCCTCTGACTATCACTTGTTTCGATCAATGGCACACGGCCTGGCTGACCAGCACTTCCGATCTTATGAAGAAGTAAAAAATTGGATCGATTCGTGGATAGTCTCAAAAGATGACCAGTTTCTTCGACGCGGGATTACGCTACCCGAAAGATGGGAGAAAGTAGTGGCCAGCGATGGACAATACTTCGAATCATAAATGTATAACCAGTTTTTTACAATAAAGCCTCGAATTTCGGAAAAAAAACAGCGGAAGCAAAGTTGTACACCTAATAAAAAAATCTGTTTTCTACAGACTTGGCTATCTGGGTTACCAACAGATTCATTAAAGAAATTTATTTATGAATTTCTTGATTACCTTTAATCTTTAGGTAACCATATATTTGTGAAATCGGGCCTCACAATCTCATCCACTACTGCTATTGCCATTGTAGACTACGCATTAAATCCGTGGCATACAAAAACATAAGGCAATAATAAAATTATATAAAGACTCTTGTTATTAAATAAAAATAAATCTAAGTAAAGAGCTCTAAATAAGAGTCACAAATTAAAACTTGAAAAATATATATATATAAAATACATTCTCATACTCATACAATATAAAATACAGATTCTCGATATCATTTCTCTAAAAATTTTGATAGTATAACGTGTAAAATATCTCAGAACAAAATATCTTGATGATATTTATCATTATTATTATAATATCTAATCATTATTGTTTGATTAGATCTTCGAGATATTTTATTGTTCTGAGATATTTTATATGTTATACCATCAAGATTCTTAAAGGAATGATATCGAGAATCTGTATTATGATATGTATATGTCTTTATATTTAAATTTTATTGATTTTTGACTCTTATTTGCCCTTTACATATATTTATTTTTGTAAGGCAATAAGCAGTAAGCGAATCGGCCAATTACAGTAGATAACGTAAAATTATTATTGCCTTTCTATTATGATTAGCCAATTGACTTATTACTGTTTACGTCTTATTATCTTACATTTTTTTATATGCTTCTGACCTAAAACCAGTGGTAAATCAATCATTTTTTATTAGTTACTATTTATGTTATTGCCTACTTTTGATCGTGATTGGCTAATTCATTTACTGCTTATGTACCGCTAGCTTTAATCCGATAAAGCGAAGAACGAATGAAGCAAGAAAAACACAGCTTTCATGTCTAATGATGATAGGAACATTTCGTAAAAATATCGATGAATTTTTTGCATAATAATTAAATGCGTCTACTTTTTTATTACGATACATACACTTTATTGTTAGCATTGCTATTGTATTGTTAGTATTGTTTTCCTATGTATTGCCATCTATTGCACACAATATTGCCAAGTATTGTTAATGCATTGCTATGTGCTGCTACGTATTGCTAGCATATTACTATTGACAGTACTGCTAGCATTGTCTCTTCTGCTACTGCCGCAATATATTTCTAAAGAAATGATTGCCATAATAATTGACCCCTCAACCATAACACAAGAAATGATAATTAATTCCTGCATCGGATTTTACAATTTACTCAACTTTTCTTCCATTCGCCATATTAATTGTTACATCTCGATGATTGTAATAAAAGAATCTTTCTGTAGAAAATTATATAATGCACACTGCGCACACGGCATATAATATTTAATTAGATTATTCTCACTCATTATATTTCCTGAAATGATTATATATCGGATAATCTCAACGAGATATCAAATTAATTGCGTCTTAGATGATAGCTTAATGCTGTTTATTTAATTGCTTTATCTGCTTTATCATATCACTTTATTGCTCGTTGTATGTAAATATCACTCGATTATATATTCATGATCCGAAGAAAGTTTGTCACTTACTCGATGATGGAACGAGGCTAATTTTATTATGATATCTGTGATCTTCTTTGGAGATAAATATTATCGAAAAGAAACTTTGAGTTAGAAACTATATAAAATCCAGGTTTTACCCCTTTTATAGTTAGATATATATTTTTTTTGGACATTTGACATCACGTTATTGTTCTAGAATTCAATTTTTGTATTTATTCAGATTTCTGTTTATAGCTACAAACGATCAAAATGCAGTAGGTTCAATGATTGTCGATTTTTATCAATATAGATTAACTTTAATCTCAGTTTAATTTACTCGTTATTTTTTTAATTCTTGAAACTAGAGAAACATAAAAAATAAGTTAAATCGAGAAAATCGTTAAAATCTACATTGATAGAATCAGACACAAGTTGATGGTAGCCACGAATATAATAAAGTCAGTTTCAGAGATATTATATCAACTCATTTTTTAGGCATTACAAAGATGTTTCCGCTTATTTAAAATTATAAAAAAAGGTTATTAAATAACACTGAAATAACGTAGATAATTAAACATTTTAATCCTGTAAGAATCAAGAAAAATTAGATAATTCTTCTATCTTGTTTCAGAATTTTTACTAAAAAACAGTGTTTGATAAAAATCGATTTTTTTGTTTAATTTTTTCAAAGTTAAAAAATCTTTTTTTTAACCTCTAATCTTCTTCTACATACAAAAAAATTGCGTAGACAAGAAGACGTGGATAAACATTTCATGGAAAATGGCACGGTAAAAGATTTTCCCCAAGCCTGCATGGAACATCGCGCGAATAAGTGGCATGTACCCCACCTGTTATCTCGGAAGCGAAACCGGCGCGCGTTCCAATTAGGGGAATGAGCCTCCTCCTTTTATCGCCGTTCTTACGCGCGGCGTGGAACGAAGCGGGGGAAACCGCGAATAAACATTCTCCCCCTCATATCTCATTTCACGGGGCACGATAAAGCGCCTCGACGCTGCCGAGGATGGCCTCTGCGAGCTCCTCGCCCCTTTCGCAAAGGCGAAGCGCTTCCTCTTCTGCGGTTATCCGAGAAGAAAAAGAAGTCACCGCAACCACGGAGATCGTAAATTAAAATGCTGGAGATGCCTATACAGTTGCCCTTTTCATTTCCTGCCTCTGTACTGTCTATTGATCTCGACCTATTTACTTTAAAGAGAAAATTATTGAAAAAGACTTTCTCGATGAAGTTCGAAAATAAAACGCGGATCGATCGTTCCGTGAGAAAGACTAATGCAATTTCTTTGGAAATTACTGAAACGCGAAGAAAAGAGAGAGAATAAAATTGAGAACATCGACGTATTTAAAAATTACCACACCGATAGTGAGAAAAAAAATACTTGGTGTTTATGATTATAATTGCATGGGAAAATAATTATTGTTAGAAGCTCCATTTTTATAATTATCACTGCTATGATATTAGTAATAATAATATTTATAATTTTATATACCAAAAATAGATCTTCTAATTATTTTACCACGCAATTATAGTATATCGTATATAACATGGTTCTCTCAGTGCAGACGTAAGTGACATTCGGTAATAATTTATACAAATTATAAAAATTACATGCGGGATTTCGTAAGTTTGTATAAGTTACATAATTTTTAAGAATTAAACACCGGTTATATCAATTATATTGAAATTCTAAAAATGAGCTGTTTACTACTTAGAGTTAATTTTCAATAAATATTCGCGACCATTTGCAAATTCAGTGAGAGGTCGCGTTCCCCACGAATGTCTTGCATTGCTGCAGCTGCATGTATGCAGGGGTGAATATATTATTTCGCGTAATGGTATGCATAATAAACATGCTGTGAGACAAAAAATTTTCTAGCGGAAGATATTTTTGGAAATGTCATTAAATTGCAAAGTTATTAAAAAAGCAATAATAGAGAGCTTGCAAATTAGATTTTTGCCAATTTCATTTCTCTTTGGAATATTTCGCGTCAATTATCAAATATTAAAAGGACTCATATAACCGAAAAAAAAAATGACTGTAGATCCTCCGACTTTTGTTTTTTATGTTCAAATGATTAAACTCACTCTGAAACTCTTTGTGGTAAAGCCGAAGCTTGGCTAATAGAGTCACATTGGAATTCTAAAAATGGCTGTTGACGTCATAGAGGAAAAATTGATTTTAGGGTATCTGCATGACGGGTACTTCTGTCAAAAGTGCACTTTACGAAAACTTCCGGCCAGCCGGTCGGTCGTCCCTTGAAATCGATCAACCCCCGAATGTTTTGTAACGATGACGCACGTGGAGACTGCTTACGTGTCTACCACACGGGGTTAAGTGAAACGTAGAAGTTTGGAATCGTGGGATAAGCAGAGCCATTTTTCATCGAACTCACTGCTCGAACTTGTGCCAAATGCTGATTCATTCAGGGATATAATTGAAACTAATCAAACATGTCACGTGTTTATTCTCAGAAATTTATTGTGAATTATGGCGATTAATTCTCTTAGAAGGGACATCCTTCTACGATGTATTTTCCTGTACAGACATAACATAGGTCGAATACGAGTATCATTCCAAAGCGCGTTGGAAAGCGGACTTTCTATCGATACAAAGAATATACGGTGTACACCGAATTATGCTTTCATGGTTGTGGCTCTTGATTAATTGCGGATTATTTTCTCCTGCTCATCATTTCGCGCAAAAATTACGAAAGCAGGATGTACAAAGTGTCCTAGATAATTCTTTCCTGCTTTCTTTCGACCAGTTTCTTCTCATTTATTAAGCCGGAAAATTTAATGGAAGATTTAATTATATACGGACAATATCTAAGATAGATATTATCGACAAATTGTGTAATGGTAATAATATTATGAATGCAAATGTATGTATTTGTACGTGGAAAATTTTTAGAAAAGAAATCTTATTTCTAGAAAATAAACATTAACTATAATTTTATGAGCAATAAGTACATTTTATCCTAACAGAATTCCGCGAAAATAATTATATTCATGATTTTAGAATGATGATTTCTCAACTATACGAATACTTTTTGTTCGTTCAAACAATACAATGTTTGGCATTTGCTTATTATTAAGAAAATATATTTTAATTATTATACATTTTTAGGTAAAATAATATTTGAGAAATAGAATCTGTTGTATTCTTTATTAATAAATTGCTATAATTAACGTTTACTTTTTAAAAATAAGGAAATGTTCTTTTCAAAAAGACATATTTCTTGAAAATACTTTTTGAGTACTGTATTACGAATTCGCATTATTGTTGAAGCGAGTTTTTGTGCTTTTAATTATAGTACGAAGAAATGTAAGAATTCTAGAAATGCTTTATGAATACTTGGTACCTCGGTTTCTTGATCCATGAAGATATGCTATTTTTAAACAGATTTTGTTGGAGATTGTGCATCAGGTATTGATTATCGAAAATTATAATTCATTGAAATCGCGCATCGCGACCGAACAGCCGAGTCTAAAGTGAGCCGAGCTGAATCCTGGACAATCTCCAACATGCTGTTTCTATTCGCTACACGAAAGGGACGATGTTACCCGAAATATTAAATTAGGCCAGAAGGCACGGATTATCGAATTGCACGACCGCGACGTTTGCTAGTGCAATCAGTCTTACACAGTCATCAGTCTTTTCCCAGTCGTCCCAAGTATTGAGAAAAGTAATAATACTGACGACTTTCAGAAAGTCATAAATTAAAGAAGAAAATATACTGAGTAAATCGTAACAGCGCGAAAAGTTAATTATCGCTTTGTATCGCAATGCAAATAGAGACATAGACATTTTTTTATTTATATTTTTGTTTTTATATCCTGTACAAAAATAAAAATAGCGGTGTCTATATAATTCTCATTGTGTTGATGTTAATATTAACACCAATATGATGTGAATTTAACACCATGGATTTTAAATCCATACCATGATAGTGTTGATATAAACATTAAACACCTGCAGAGATTTGAAATCCACACCATGTTGGTGGTAATGTTAACATCAATTAACACAATAAGAATTGTATAGACATTGCATGGGAATTAATCTACATTAGAGGTGTTAAATCTATCGATATTTTTTAGAGTAAAAAGATTATCTCACTCGATTAATACTATACAGAATTAACGAATACTGACAATATTACTGATCGTATATGGTTAATATTGATGGATTGACGTAAAACACTGACAGTGATCTGGATTTTCAGAGCACCAATATCACTTTATTAAGATCCATGTCATGGTATGTCACAGTGCAAAAGCTAATATACGTAAAACTACACTGTTAAATCTATAGTGTTAAATTTAACTTAACGTGAGTCGCCATTGTTCCTAATCAATCATATTGTTATTTTATATAAAAAACAATAATTATATTTGACATATAGTGTCAAATTGACACGATATAGTGTCAAATTTAATTATCGTTACATTAAATTCGACACTATAGATATTTAATAGATAAAATGAAATATGTTGTCAATAATACTGATTATGCAAGATCGTGAAAATATTAAAAATGATGTATACTGTCAGTATTACTGATTCAATATTACTGATTAGTATTATTGATAGTGTAGGACCTTAAGAAATTCTCTGACATTTCTCTGAAATTATATTAGTAAATAATTTTTGCATTGATAATAATACGCAGAAATATATTTATTACATAAAATTACATCGTTTAAATATTATTATACGGAATAAAGAAATATTATTTTATACAAAGTATGACAAAAAACGTGTTGAAATCGCGTTGAGAAATGGACGAGCTGCTTCACTGCAGCGGTAGTTACCGAGTCACGTTGTGATTGAAATGGTATTACGTTCGACGAACATGAGGTAAAATTATCGGGCCATCATTACGACACGTTCGCTGCCAGGTGCGCCATAAGCGATACACATGCTTTACTTTACGTGGGCCACGTGCATCATTTACGAACTGGAAATAGATATATTCGAATGCGCGTGTATTTGGAGTACATCCCATTTCGCCGTCACTGCTCTACTGCCACTTGCGCGCAGAAATTATTAACGAACCTGAGCTTTATACGAACTTGATCGATTCTCACGAATGAATATGTCTCGATATGTACATAGTTACGATGGTACGTCGGGCTAGGATAAATTGAGTTACACAACAACAAATTTTCTATGTTCTAAATATTCTGAATATTGTATTCTACACAAAAAGATTTTGCTAAAGTATATTTAAAAATTTAGGTGGACATAGATCTGAAAATAAATTTTATTTTAAAATTTATTATTAGATATCTAGTTAAATTTTTAGATATTTCAGTAAAATTGTTCTTTTTCTAGATATTCCGTATTTTTTGTAATAAATATTCTAGTTTTTTCTTCTGAAATGAGTAGTTTTGTTTTTCAATAAACAAAATTTCTATTTCCAAATAATTTATCGCGCGCGCGCTTCAAAAATTCACAGAAAAAGAACAATTTCGTTAAAATATCTAAAAATTCAGGTGGCTACAGATCTGAGAATAATTTTGTTGAACTATCAAAATAATTATGTAGAAAACTAAAGGTGAACGATGCAATACAAAAGTAACAGCAACTAGTTTAGCAAAAGTTTAGCAACTAATTTGAGCGCTCTACATAATTATTTTGATAATTCAACAGATTATTTATATTACTTTAAATACGAAGCGCCACTACGGTCTGAATATTAAGATGTTGAACTATTATATTTATTCATATAAATGAATTAATTTCAGAAATGATAATTGCGTGTCGATATAGTTGTTGGACTTTCAAGAATTATTTATTTTCATTTCTGTATTTATCTAATGTTTAAATACTTTAATAAAATCATTATTCTTTTCATATATTATTAACGTATTATTCAAAATTACGACGGTAATTTTGATTCGAAATGACAAGACACAAACAAATTGTTCTCTCAGTTAGTATTTTAAAATTTTGACGATAATTTTTAATTTATTAACAATGCATAAAATGTTGCATTCAATATATTTATTGTTTAGCGTTGAGGCGTCGACTGTGATGAGGTGATTATTAATTTTCAAATTTACATATGATAATTTAATTATTATTTATATAATTTTAGCTCGAGTTCTCATTGCCACTCAGCTTTCTAACTTTGCGAGTATATGATTTACCTCACAACAATTAACAGTTCAAATTTTTTGAGAGGAAAAAAAGGAGTTGGAGATATTATTTTGTAATGCAATAATCTAACCGTTGTGTTAGGGGGAAAGATTGCTGATGAAGACCACTCAAATTATGAGTGGGAACGTTCAAAGTCAAAATTTATATATTTAATATTAAGAATTGCGCTAATTAATAATCAGCGACTCGTCTACTTTATGTTATCATATTTCAAAATTGCATTAATTCATTGTATTAATAAGTTTATTCCGCATGTTGCAGGTGATAGATTTCGGTTCCAGTTGCTACGAGAATCAACGGGTATACACTTACATTCAAAGTCGCTTCTACCGCGCACCAGAAGTGATATTAGGCGCAAGATATGGGATGCCGATCGATATGTGGAGCCTCGGCTGCATCCTGGCAGAATTGTTCACCGGTTTTCCACTGTTACCAGGCGAAGACGAGGCAGACCAGCTGGCGTGCATCATCGAAATGCTAGGCATGCCGCCACAACGATTGCTGCAAAACTCGAAACGGTCGCGTCAGTTCATCAGCTCGAAGGGCTACCCGAAGTACTGCACCGCGACGGCAATGCCGGACGGTACGACAGTGCTAAGCGGGGGTCTCTCGAGACGAGGGAAGCTGCGCGGCCCACCGGGCTCGCACGATCTCGAGCGCGCCCTGAAGGGTTGCGACGATGTGTTGTTCCTAGACTTTCTCAGACGTTGCCTTGTATGGGAACCGGAATGTCGAATGACACCGAACAAAGCGTTAAGGCATCCGTGGCTACGCCGTCGATTACCGAGGCCACCGGGCGACAAGAACGATACACTACCGGCGGTGACATCGGCGCAACCCGCGACTACCGGCGGCGGTCCCACTCTGAGAACATCCGCATCCGGCAGCAGGAGTTCCAGCAAGACTAACAGTCTGCAGAGTAGCAATAACACCAGCGACGACATCTCGACGAATAAAACAACGGGTCAGACGAGAGGGAACCGTTTAGTAGAGGACATGGTGTCAGCTTATGCGGGTTACTCGTACAATACGTCCCAATTACATGGCGGTACTTGGGGCACAACGGGGGGATTAAGCAGCGGCCACCAATCACTGAACTCCATTAGCGGGACTGGTGGCGGCGGTGGCGGTGGCGGTAGGAGCTCCTCTAGCAAGACTAACAGTTTGCAGGGCGGCAATAACACTAGTGACGACATCTCGGCGAATAAGACGACAAGTCAACAAAGGGGTAACCGTTTGGTCGAAGACGTGGTGTCCGCTTACGCGGGTTACTCGTCAGCGTATGGCGCGTCCCAGCTGCACGGCAGTACTTGGAGCACGACGGGGGGATTGAGCAGCGGCCACCAGTCGCTCAATTCCGTCAGTAGCAGGAGTTCCAGCAAGACGAACAATCAGTTGCAGAGCGGTAACAATGCGTCGAGCGGCGATCTTTCCACGAGCAAGACCGAACGTCAGCAACAGAGAGAGCGCACAAGCGAGGTGACGATCTTCGATCCCTATCCACTCGGGTCTTACGGTTGTCTGTCCGAGTCCCAGTTGCATAGTAGTCATCGATCGAACCAGAGTAGCAGCCATCAGTCGCTCAATTCTGTCGACGGTGCGACGACCGCCAAATCGCAACGCGCTCGTCAGACGCACCAAACGCAGCAGCAACAGCAGCATAATAACAATGGCGCGTCGCACGATAGTTACGGTTCTCATGGCTCCTCGAGCAGCTCCAGCCGGTTGGTACTCTCGTTCCAGCCGGGGATCCAGGAGATCCTCGAGGAGTTGAGACGATAGGTCAAAACGTGACGCCAGTCGTCCTTTTCTCCTCCCTTCGGCTCGCTCGCTCGCTCGCTGCCGTTCTAGGCATTGCTACTGATGAGCGTTTCGTCATGAAACGGTCGCATAACGTAAAGATAAGGATGATCCGATTCCGATCACCTAATAACGTGAAACTCGGCTGTGTCTCGCTGCCTGCCGTGCAGGCGACGTTTGAGCCACCTCGACGTGGCATCGAGGAAGGTTACTTGCGGTCGAAAGTGCTTGGCTGTCTTATCATCGATCTCGGATACCGCTGTGATTCACGCGTCACGTTTCTACGGTCGCCGTGGCTGATTGTCGATGAGACTTGAATTGGTTATAATTTGATGAAAAGAGACGAGATCTATTTTCTATGAAATATACCGCTTTGTAGGTTGAAGATAGAGCGCTTATCTCCTAAAAATTAAAAAGCAAACGTCTAAACGTTATCGTTGGACTATGGAATTGAAGTTATTCGAGAATAATCGTACGAGTTTAAAAAAAAAGATTGAGCGAAGGAAGGCTTATTTTCGCGAATTTATCACCAATTATAACTGATTCATGCTTCACGCTTAGCCTAGCGCTACAAGGTCGATTGCGCGATAAACCTCGAAATTATACCTTCAGCCACGGACATATCGTCTCGCGTTGTTGTCTGATCCGTTCGTTTCGGGATTCATTCCTATTGCCATTGCCTCCGCCGTGAAAATATGCGGTCGGCTTTTCAATAAGAGGCAAATTTTTCTGCTATGACAATACCTTAAGAACTCTAGCAAAGCATCAGAAATCCGCGTAAATAGGTATAGAACGATTTAACACGCGATTATGCGTCTTAAAACACTCGTCGTCGAGTCCTTTGCGGAACGTACAATCATGAAGTCAAAGGACCTTTTTTTCTTTTCGAAACGTGCCGGAAATCATGAGGACGATCTCGACACTCGACAACGCGACTATATGAGCCACTCATTCACCGCTCGGTTGTGTTTCGCCCTTTGTAAAATTGGACTTTACATTTTATTCAAGATGAACGATGAAACATGAAATCCAATTTTTCAGATCTGTGTAACAAATCGACTGATTGACAAGGATAAGTATAGAAAAATATGTAAATATTACTGTCAGCTTTGTCGCGATGCATAATATGAATCATTTTCTTTTCCTTCCTCGTTGGTGCGACATATTTTCTTCACACAATCGATTTCATCGGAGATGAGACGACAAGCCGTGTCGGATTAATCGCAAACAGAAGTCAGCTGGTCTCAAAGGAATCGTCGATTGATTTACATTCACATAAGTCTCGGTTCATGAATCATGATTAATGCATGTCGAGCGTCTCTTACGAGCCGTCGACGATGCGCGGGAGTAGTTCGAGCGACCTGGAGGTCATTGTGCCAAGGGAAGCCCGGGGAAACCGCGACGGTTCGATAGGTCATACATGATGTAGCATGTCAGATATATCGTCGTGTCGCGATGTCGCCGATGATGGCGACACAGGTATAACGATTCGCTCACAATAAGCATGATGAAGAAGTATACGACTGAATAAAATAATTTGCGCTGATTTTGAAGACACTGTCGTTTCTCTGTGATTGAAAGAAAATATTGAAATGTATTTTTTCATCATCAATACGTCCGATTTGTTGCACACACTTGGCAAAAACGCGACAGCGTTTTCGAGCTTCAAAGTTCGTAGATCGAGCCAGTTGAATCGCTCATGAAGAAGAACATTGTAAAAATATGACGATGCGATCTTGTATAGTTTGTAGCTTTTACGAATTTTTTTTGTAATTTTGTTTTGTAAATTTTTTATACTGTATGCATTTATATAATGTTTGTTTTAATCGAGTGGAACGGGACACGTAAAGCAATTATTATTTTAATACTTTTTTTAATTTCTTGAAATGAACCGAAAGTATTTTTTTATGCTTTTGACGCTAACTTTTAATTGTTGTAATTAATTATGCACTTTATTATTCTTTTTTCCGTATTATTGTAATTATGAGGCTCTTATAGGGAATAGAGGAAGCTGCCTTCCCTGCATCAAATTGCTCATTACATGAATCCATTAGTGATGAATTATGAACACTCATTATGGTTTCAACCGAACTCAAAGTTCAGTCAATTCTGAAACGAGTTTGATTATAAAAGCAAGCGCAGTAAACCGAGGAAACGCCGAGAAAATATCGTATCTGGCAGTTGCGTTGTACTTCGCTTATTTTACGATGCTCTAGCGTTTAATTCGATGAACGGCGCGACGTACAATTTACGACGAGAAGAATCGCGCCCGGTTTGTTAACTTCTCTTGGCTTCTTCTGAGCTAACTGGGTTAATTTCCCCCTCGCGCATTCTTGTGTCGGTGCTTATTATTCGTGCTGCGTACATTTTATCGCGGATGAAAATGCCTCGTGTTCAATAGCGGTTTCTATCCACGCGGTTCTCACTTGAGAGAGACGAGACAGTCGCGTTTTTCACGCACTATCCGTCTTTCAAGCCTTTTTCCCCGTAAAGCACGTTCAGTCAGATCTTATGCTTCTCTGTAGTCGGGTTTAAAGGACACACGACAAAGAACCGTGTCCGAAAATAAAAGAGATTTTTCGTGCTCATGCGGGGTGAACGACTCGTATGTCCTGCGACCGCTTTAGTTCCGCATTATTATCGGTACTTCGTAGATCTTACCATGAATGGACGACTTTTATGGTGGAAAACTCAGAAATAGACTTTTACAACTTCAAAGAAAGGAACACAATAGTGTTTACGTGGAAAGAATGATTTTACTAAAGTATCTATATTTATAAATATTTAACTAGATACAGATCTGAAAGTCATTTTGTTGGACCATCCAAATAATTACATAGGAATTTCAAATATGATGAGCAATGCTACAAAAAGTTTTGACATTCTAGTAACCAATTTTTATTTGAATATTCTATATAATTATTTTGATAGTCCAACAAAATTATTTTCACATATCTAGCTGAACTTTTAGGTAACGATTAAAATCGTTCTTTTCGTACATAATGTAAATAATTTCTACATAAAAGCCGCTCAAATACATTCGTATCATCGATTCTAATTATTAATAGTTTTATTCGTTTTAAAAATTAGGAATTGTACATTATAAATCATATAAGTTGAGAATGTTTTAATTAATTATTAATTTTATGTTTGAGGAGAAAATGATTGTAATGTATTATTTTGTAACGATTGTCCCGTGAATATTTTAAAAGCATGTCAGAAACGTGTTTTTTCCTAAGTAATTCTTTTCGGCAATCGGGAAGAAATTTTGCGAATGTTTATTTATTTGTACGAGAGAAAGTATGTACGAAAAAAGACAAAAGAGAACTCGATCCAAGCTGATATAATCGATTTCCTAATGTATAATTTTATCCAAGTGCAAATATACTATTGATCGCAATATAGAAATCATTAATCATTAACATGCATCATTTCCTCGCTAACCATCCGTTGCTAAACACTGATGCTACTTTAAGTAGCCCTTTACCATCACTGATTTTCCCCGAGTTATTTCAAGCTTTGCTTTGTGGTCGACTATAATCGTTGGACGATCTGTTCATCAAGAACAGCTTTCGAAACAAGACAACATGTAGTCCGCGAACAATGCAACCGGGCGTCTCGCGATGACTCTGGCGATGCGAAATCGCTAAATTTAGTTGAACCGAACAAAATGTGCGCGGGGCGGACAGTCGTAAGAGCCGAGCGTGGATGAGTGACGAGACAACGACGAAGCAGAGAAACGTGATGAGAAATCAAAAATGAAAGAGAAGAGAATGAAAAGAGTGTTGATGCAGCCGGCAAATGATAGCAGCGAACAGCAGCGAAGTCAATTAAGCTCGAGGGGATCGGAGCGATCGGCAGATTAAAAATCGTGATATCGAACGGCATGTCTTTGTGATATGGAACTTAGGCGTACTGGGATTTATACTAACGAATGTAGATAAAAAAATATATATTATATATGTGTGTAAAAATCACGTATATTATGTTACATCGAGGTGATGAATGAATAGTTTGTAAAGCGCGCGATGTAGTTTAATCTCGTCGTAGACAAAGTGCTCGCATATCGACCTCTTCTTTTCCTTTGTATAAGGAATATAAGATGTACAAGGAACAAGTATCGATGTCCTATTCTTCGAAGATTTGTTGCTCTTTGAAAAAGTATTCTTGTGAATAATACACAATCATAATTAAATATTAATATTACATTAACATAATACATTATATTAATATGTATGTATATTAATATAATACAATATTATATATTACAATATAATATTAATGTATAATTATTGATGTGTTGTATTATTAATATATTACATACAAAAGTCGAAATCTTTTTACAATCGATACTTGATCTCCTTCAATCGAACAGATGAGAATACTCCTAGACGTAATAAGTATAGACTGCACATTCTCTGATCTTAGCATCTGTACTCCATTAGAAAGAATTGAATCAATATTTCTCTTCAATTTGAACACAGAAAGAGCAATATGATTCAAATTACCTCACTCTTTCTAAATCGACAACTGCTGACAACTTCATAGAAACCTGTAGTTTATTCTTATCATGGCTGAGAATACTGGAACTTCGAGTAGGGTTCAGGTAATGGAAAACGCAGGATGATCTTTGTGACGAGTTGTGACACTAATGTAGGTTTGGAGCTTGACTTTTTTTATCCTCTCTCCTCCATCGATCTTAATTCGCGAAAATGTCACCCGATTATTTTACGTACTCATATTTTAGCGTGCGGTAGTATAATTTTTTATTTCTCGTAGATTTTTATTATCTCGCAGATTTTCAATCCGACCAAAACAAAACGAATTACAGCGGATATCGAAAGAATCGTATTGCGACGTGTGCGTTCGCGAAAATGCTGATCTCATCAAAAGATAAAAACGAGAGCGTCAATTGCGGCGTCCAAAACTTGGAGAAAGATAATCATGATCCGTCGCACATGTCCCGGAAATTGATCGGGAAAATCGATCGATTTCAATGATCGTAATATTTTAGCAGCGATTTGTTGAGACCATCGCTATCACTGCCGATAACTCGTTAAGTAAGTGCCACGCTTCATTTTTCGCAAGCTGGTTTATTTATGCGAACCTAGTCTTCATTTCCTTGTCTCATAATTCTCGCGAATTAACACGCAGAGTGCCAGCTGACGATTTGCTAATTTTGCGTGCAAAGATACCGCGCATCACCGACTATACTCTATGTAATGCGGAGGCACTTAAAGTGCGTAATACATATTATATATATATATATATATATATATATATATATATATATATAAAATACATAACAGTAATTGAATATCCTATATGTACACAAATGTCTTCGCTTTAATCGGCGAGGTATCTTATCGAAAGAATGCCTAGATATTTGTTACTTACATTACGACTCGTGATGAAGAAAATAAAAGGTATAAATTTCAAAGATAATGAACGATCAAAGATTACACGCATACGACTCTATTATGACGACTCTATTATGAGTAATAATAAATTATTGACAATTTTATTCAATCTCAAGTTTATTCTCTAAATTCTTTGAAGAATGAAATCTTACTCTAAAAAATGAGAAAATTGAACCAGTTTCTGAAAAAGTCTCTTCAGAGTGATAATTCACTTTCAATTAGAATATACTCTAAAAGTATATTTTAGATACTTTTAGAGTATATTCTAATTTCTAAGATATAACTTCTTATTTACGAAGAGGAAAGTTTTTGGTATTTGTAACTATTATTGTTATATTAAAAATAATTATTGTTATATTAAGAATATTCAAAATAACATAAACTTACAAACAATATAAAATTATAATAATTTTCGAAAATGACCATATATATCTTTTCAGCATATAAATGTAATCATTATTATTAACATTATGACAGTAAAAATAATTGTAAAAATAGAAGTTCTAACAATGACTACATTTACACAGTCACCCTAAATCGGATTTAATAACATTCATAGTTGAAAACTAATCAATCACAGCCATTCTTCAGAAATAGTTATGATTGATCAGTTTCATAACTATAGATGTTATTAAACCTTATTAAGCGTGCATTTTATGCAATTATAGTTCACATAAATACCAAAAACTTTTCTCTCAATATTATTATATTCTTGTTAAATATAGATAATGTTTACGACAATAGCGTCTTATAAATTTAGCGGTAAACTCAAATATTTTTTAGTACGCTAGAATTATGATTAATTGACGTAAATAATGCGAGCTTGTATTATCTTAACGAGATTCAATCAGTAACGCCGAACAGAATAACAATGTGGCACTCAACGTGTTAATCACTATTTACGATGATTGTACTGACTTAATTTATATCCTTGCTGCTTTAACCGGCATTCTTTTGGTTATCATTGCAATTTTGCTGTCATTCGTGTGTCACCGACTGATTTCGAGGATCGCACTTAGTCCGTTCGAAATCCTTGGGATATGTTGACATACGATTAATAATTTGCCTTTCCTCTTTTTCTTGTCTTTTCACTCTCTGGATTTAACGATGCTTTTTCCCACTGTTTATGCATGTCCTGATATCGTCGAGATGTGAATGACAGCTTTAGGTTTATAACAAATGCAGCAAACATGAATCTCAAGATAGCTGTTGAATGAGGATGCGTTGCAGTTGTCTGAAATTTCTTCGCAAATTCTTTTATTAAAAAGTGCGCGGCCTGTTGCACTCACGCGCGAAATTCGCGACGATTCTGTTCCTTTTAACTGGCGAGAACAATGTTCTTAATTTATAAATTGTCTAAGAAGAAACATTATGTCCTTTGGCGCTCGTGATTTTCTTTTTAATCACCTTATTGTTAGCTAAGCATCTATTCAGATGGAACTGATTTTACGCTTTAAATCGATGTGCGTGGATACGTTTGCTAAGGTATATGGATATGTCTATGTGACAAGATGAGGTTTTAATATAAATGTTTTCAAATAGAACGCAGCGATTAATTTTTATAGAGAAAAAAAATATGAAACGCGTATAAATTTTCTTTAGACAGTCAGCGAAATTTAATTCTGGATGCAACAAAAAATACTTAGAAACCTGCTCGTTTTTAGATAAATTTCTGCGGTAAACCAAATTTTTAATTTATTCATTTCCAGTAATGTATTTATCATAAATGTAATTAAGTTGCTTGATATTTGTAGCGATGATCCACATAGCGTCGTTTACGCATTATTAATTTCGGACATGAATATTTAACGAAATGTGTATTATACACGTGAAACGACTGATGTAATTTCAGTATATGGAATTTAATATTCGACATGGCTCGTTGCGATTCGAGAGATCATGGACGATCTCGCTGATCGAATATGATTAAGCTTCGACTCGAGTAAACGGATCATCGCGGTAAATTCTTAACCACAGGCATAAACAGCGCATGAAATGTATTTGATGGGAAATCGGTGCTAGACGCATCGAATCCACACGAAGTAAGCGAGAGACGAGCGAGCATACTACACGCATAAGAGAACAAAGGAAAGATCGACTCCGGCTATCGATTTAGGATTAATAATTATCCCTTTAGCGAAGGTGGCGGATAATAATGAGAGGATGAGGAGAATCAGGCGAGGGAAAGGAAGGAAGGGAGAGAAAGAGCACGACCGCGGGACAAAACGACGAGAGACTGTATCACGTTTCTAACGTAACGATGTACATGTACTATATAATTGCGTAAGCGTTTGTATGATAGTTAAGAATTTTTCGTAAACTTAACCGTTAGGGACGCGCGTTTAGCATACAACGTGTGCATGCGCGTACGCACGATGACGCCTGCACATACGTGGCGAACAGGTGCCTCGAAGTTCGTTGAGCGCGTTAACCTCCCTCTCGCTTCGTGACTCGTCCCCGTGCAATCCTCCCCTTAATCACGTCATCCGCGACGAATCGCGCTTTGCCGGCGTGTACCGTCGCCCCTTGGAAGCGAGAGGGCCGAGTCGCATCGCGTGAAAATCTTGTATTTGCGAACCTTCCCTGCTTGAATTTCATCCCCTTGCAGAAATCTTATTTAATACCGGCCAATTTAATACTTGAAACTGATTATTTTGAGTATGAAAAGCACTGTTGTTCAGTGCTTTTGATACTTAAATTAATTAGTATCTTTCAATTATTTAATTTATTAAATTTGTTTTATAACATTCACACGAAAATAAAAAATTATCTGTGCAAACAGCTGATATAGGCTCTGAGCTGGGCTTTTTTTACATTTTTCACTGATAGATTCTTTCGAGCCTCATTTTATATATTTGTTTATTAAATTTCTGTAGAATCTTCATTCTCGTTCTCTCTACAAACTTTCTCACTTGATGATGCGAAATTATTTTCAAGCTGAAGATGCGCATCTCATCGTTACAGGAAAAATCTAGGTTTCAAGAAAATTGTGTCAATGGCTTTTTGTGCCATTCGAAAAAATTTAAATTGAGAAAGTCTCAATTTTTCATATGTTTACACTCTAAAAAATATGATGTGAATTTAGCAGCATGCGATGTTTATATAATTCTCACTACGTTAGTTGATATGAACATCAATTTATTTAAAATCCACACCAACACTGTTAAAAAAAAGACAGCAAACATTAAAAAATATTTAATGTTGTAAAAAATGAAGTTACAAATAACTTGAATTTAATGTTCACATTAAATTTCACGCGAATCCATAAAATTTTATGGAATATACATTAAATTTCATAAAATATTATGAAAAGTACTTTAAATTTCATGTACATTATACAATCCATGTTTCAATTATAAGTACATTAAATTTAATGTAATGTCATAAAATTAAATTCAACTTGTGTAACTTAAAAGTATTATATTTCATGACATTTTTAACGGTTAAATACACGATTAAATCTGTATCATGTTGATGTCAATATATAATAATAATTATTATATAATAATATAAATATCCATGTTGTTAAATCCACATCCATATTTTTTTTTAAGTATATATGTTTAAAACTATCCTTAATTCTTGCCATTTTTATATTTTTAACATTCTGTGTAGCATTAATTTAATATTTTTATACGAATCATTCTTATTCGATATTAAAGGCAATCTATAATGACGAAGAGCAAATATATATCGTATATATATATATATATATATATATATATATATATATATATATATATATATATATATATATATTATTA
>NW_012130117.1:1358307-1376418 GCF_000143395.1 Atta cephalotes | reverse complement strand
TATATATATATATATATATATATATATATATATATATATATATATACATTAAATGTATAATATACATATAATTTATATTTATTATACTTATGTCAAATTACTGAGTGTTACGTTTAATGTCTCGTCTAATGGACTCGTTTACGAGTTCTAGAAGTGTCGGATTATTCCATAATACGACCAGTTATTCTGTAATAACCTATCACTATTCGAT
The DNA here is from genome assembly GCF_000143395.1 of Atta cephalotes. NCBI lineage: Eukaryota > Metazoa > Arthropoda > Insecta > Hymenoptera > Formicidae > Atta > Atta cephalotes. The sequence continues at coordinate 1,376,207 of NW_012130117.1, read as the reverse complement.
GGATGCCATCTGCAGCTGAGTTATTCTGGGGAAATTGCGTGGAAAATTGCTTTCACGAAACGGACGGTCGCGCGAGTCGTTCGATCGATCAGCGATTAGCAACGATCGAGGGTCGTCAACCGGTTAGTCGCACGTCCAACGGAATTTTCGGATCGGGGATTTTCACGACAATATGCATGACCTGATCTTGAGATTATTTTTACATACGTGATCGCGACTCGGTTCACGACGTGGAGACTAGTCGTCAAAAATACGACGAGCATTCGTCAAAGAATGTTTAAATCACCAAATCACACAGCATAGATCTCCAAAGGATCTCCTAACAATGTTTAAAAGACGTTCTATATTCTACGGATGTTTCTAGAAGATTTTTCGGATAAAATGCGGTGTGAAAAATTGTGTCCATGATTATTCGCACAGCCGCGACATGTGCATGGTGTACAACGAACGCTGCTGATAGAGGTACTTGTTTGAGCGATTAGAACAAAGCCACTGTATTAAGTCATATAGATAAGCGGGAATTTAGAATCGGTTTCTCACAAATGTATTGATGTGACTCAGCCTCGATTCGTCCGATTCTCCGATTTTCCTGATTCATAATACCAGTTAGTCATAAGTCAGGGGACCCTCTTATAGGAATGACATTTTTTAAAGAAATTTTAGAGATATTACATACGTATTTTAATAATCAAGAATTTAATTTAGTTTCAATTGCAAGGTAAAGCATTCTTTGTTAAATAGAAAAAGAATAATTCATAGAATAGATAAGAAATAGATAACGCGATAATGATAACAAACCCTGTATATGTGGAGAAAGAGAATCGGATCGATCGCGGTTAGCGTCAAGCGATGAAACCGGCTCTTAGATAACTGTAACGATTATATAATTAATAAGAAAAAGTGCGAAGAACAAAGTCGGTTAGTTGTAGTAGATTAATGCTGTTTTTTAGCGACCAGGACAACGTGTTTCTCGTTGTATATTTATTTCCTCATCGCAACCCTTTTCACCAAAGGGAACGACCAATCGATCGCGTATCGCCCACCCTCGTTTACACAATTCGATTTTTATCACAACACGATAGTTGTAACGTGTACATTTTATAGTGAAACTAAAATCCTAAACACGACCTTTTAAATCTATGAATAACTTTCGTTCGTATTTCGATCCAGAGATACCTGTCAGAATTTTGACGAAGTCAAGCGGACTGTAAATAATAAAGTAGTTGACAATCATATTATTATCAATCGACTAACGTTAAGTGTCGATTCCTGACTTGGAATGTGAAATCGTATTCGAAGTGGACCTTAGAAAACATTTATTCGTTTTGTACTTGTGCCTGAAATCTGTCAATCATCGTGTTGTGACACGCAGAAAAAATCGTACGTGTAAAAGAGATTTAAGGTCCGACTGCATCGACGACTTGGTTGGTTTTTAGACTATCTGAACGCTTGAAAATTTTTATAGCAAAAAATCTCGGAAATCGGATTTGCCTAAGTAGAACAACAGGTCATGATAACGTCAAAATGATGTTAAATGAAACGTGATTGATCGAAAAGTGATTTCTAATACACTGGAACATCGTAATAGCGCGCGGTTCGGGGCTTTAAACGTAATAACGAGATTGTCCCCACTTTACTTCTAAACCATGAAATTCGGGATCATCGTATTGAGAGTCTAACGCTTATGAAAGGGATTTTGTGTGCTATTTCGAGGTTCCAATGTAATCATTTTGGAGCCATTTTCACTGCATTTGATGTTATCGTGACTTTGTTCTGCTTGGATAGAAAGATTGGATCTCAATTGAAAAACTTCTCTTCTTAATCCGAAATAGAGATTTTTATTATCGATTATTGACTCTCAAGTACTGAAGTTTCGAGTGTTCAGTCTGACTCTGGTTGGCAATTCGCTCTTTTATAGGTCGTAATTGTAGCTATAGAGAAAGTAACATAGAGGAAGAGAAAAAAAATTAGTTGACCAGAGTCAACCGACGTCGATGCGCTCGGGATTCCGCGCAGTGTCTTTTATTTCATACCCAACGAAACATTCTAGAACGTTGTTCCTCGGTCACTGTGTATATTATTGATGACTGGCAAAGCCTCAAGTTTTTACCGTAACCAAAATGGATTTTGCGTTGGACACTGTTTCCTAGCTCTCGGAGTGTATTATAGATTACGTATGTACGTGCCTGCGAGAAAAACTTGGCGACATACAAACATGTACATAAAACACACACACACACACACACACACACACACACACACACACACACACACACACACACACACACATGCACACGCAATCCCACATTCGTTTACAATTCGTAGCCTTTACGCTCGCATCGCACCTTTTTACCGCTAAAGTGTATACATCGCGGAACAAGTTCATGGCATAATTACTGTGTAATGTCACTGTCGCTTTGTTCCTAGCATAATCGAAGCGCATAATCCCGGCAACGCGCAGCTTTAATGTTCTGGAAAGCTGAGCGGAATGCGTATTAATTAATTATTGCGGTCGCGACGAATATTGTGATAGCTACGTAGTTGCGAGTCATCGTCGCGCAGCGATAACAAATTGTGATCCGAGATTTATACTCTTAATCCGTAAGTCGTAGCATGAGGAATTACAGATCAATATCATTTTAATACGTCCTGCATTATCCCCTTGGTGTGTATCGATCACTTGCAAGTTTACCGCGGTTTAGAACGCAAACCGCATCTATTACTGATCATTTTTCACATATCATATATACAACGCTAGATTATTAAATTTTATATTGTCTAATTTTTAATGAGATCAAAAGCGATTATTTTTAAAAAGCGAGTCGCTTTTAGATATACTTTAAAGCTAAGATTATTTTTTACTGTATTTCGTATAACTCTTGAATTATTTGTGAAGAGAAAACATTTTATAAATTTGTGATGAATTCGCTTTTAATTAACTCTATCACTTGGATAGATTCTGCATCAAGATGTTATATACCTTTTCCCGCATTATTTCAAAAATTTACACTTTTGTTCGCGCTTTCATGTATCCCGACTGAATGGTATATTGTTACCTATACGCTCTCGTAAAAATTGCGAGATCTCCGATAAAATGCATAGTGCGCGCACGAAAAAGTTAATACGATTCCCGTCACGACATAATAGTCCCAGTTAACTCCAGGACGATCTTAATTGCGCGAACTACGTCTGCCTACGTTTGTTCCTAAATATTTTCCACTTTGATCGCCAATAAGAGGGTGAGTTTTTGAGATAATTTTGCAGCATTTTTTTAAATATTACAAAGAAAGGCGAGACGTCTCTGTTACCGATTAATATCGTCACATTGTGAATGCGACTACCGTGCAATGATAAGTTCTGCAATTGTATATAAGCTCTCTCGCGAGAAAAAATGAAATTCGAATGGAACGAAGAATGCTGCCACAATTACCTGCGTGCAAGGAAAGAACGATTTGCTGGAGTATTTAAAAATTTAGCTAGATACAGATTTGAAAATTATTATATCTATCAAAATAATTATATACGACGCTTAATTAGTATCACGATCAATATCGCGAAATGTTTTAATATCCTAGCAACCAGCTATAAGCATCCTATATAATTATTTTGATGGTTCGATAATGTAATTATTATAGTTTCAGATTTGTATCGAAATTTTTGTAGCTGAATCTGGACACTTTGGGTTCTTTCCATGTAGTTTTGAAGATACACGCGTACAACAAAATACACACACTCACACATACACACACACACACACACACACACACACATACAGGGTGAGCCATTTAAAATTTGGAATTTAATTTGGCTCTAAAAAAAAACGCATGAATATTTTTCAAAGTTTATGGCTTTATTGGAAAGGTAGTACATTGTCATTTACCGAGGTCTTTATTCAAAATTCTTCTCAAAGAAGTGCGTGAAATATTCAAGTTTTGAAAACGATGGTGAGTTGATGTTGATGGTTGTTCAAGCACACTCTGAGCAACAACAGCAATATTTTCGGTTGACCTTATTGGACGAGTACGTGAACGAGTTGCTTTATCCAATAAGGATCCAGTTTGCCGAATTCGCTTCACAAATTGATCCACAAACTGCGTTGAAGGCATTTCTTTTCTACCAAATTTTCCACGTAAATTTCTTACAGTTTGGGTTGAAGGCTCACCACTTTGGAAGTAAGTTTTCAATATTTCCCAATTTTGTTCAAGCGTACCATAGCGACCCATTTCGTAAATGTCAAACAAAAAACTAAATTTCTGATACGTCATAAATGTTATTACGCCTTTCAAACTCAAAATAACCGGTAGTTGAAATTCCAAACGCTGGATGGCCCACCCTGTATATACAAATGCGTACACGCTCTCTGTCTCTCAGGTACGCGCGTCGCATACGTACTGGTCATTATTCGTTTGCACGCATATCCTTTCTACGCACCTCTCGTGCCCTTGATGCCCTTGAAACAGGGCGTTTTTCGTTTTAATTTACGATAATACGTCTTTGACTATCGTTCTACTTAGTCGACAATAAGACTTTTCCTATATTTTATAAGTTGTTAATGTTGTGTACAAGGTTATGTTTATTTGCGCCACTGTGACGCATCCGATGATTTTGAATATATAAATTAATTAATCCTAGCATTATTCAAAAGAGAAAATCCGCTCTGTACCGAACCGTTATTAATGTCGATTTTCATTATTACGAAATTACTTTATTAGAGGGAGAGAAAGAGAGAGAGAATATGATTAATATTTTCTCCAATTAAAATTTTTTTTACAAATTTTATGATTTGATATCACAAAGGATGTATTTTTATATTATTTATAATCTCTACGAAGCATATTCTTTTAATGTTCTTGCAATTTTTAAAAGTACCTTGAATCCGCTAGGATAAATTAATAATTCATTTCTCCGCGAATTTTTGAGGCATTTAGTGGCATTTGAGGAAAGCGATCGATAGTTGAGACGATTTTTCTCATTATATTTGACTTTATATATCACGTTACTGCCGCTCGCATTTATGCATTGCCCGTTCCTTTTTTATTTCGTATCTTACTGTGTACGAATTTTACATTTTTGTTGATAATATTATTCTGCATTATGCATGTGCGACGACGTTCCACGGTCGGTCACAATCTTTTGCCCTTTTTATTACAGAATATTCTACCGAAGAATTCGGTGCAAGAATGAAGAGAAAATCCATGATATGTAAATCGCATTTTAGATACGAGTTCATGTTTGAAGTGAGCTTGGGTAAATTACGAACTCGTCGTATTTCCGCACACAAACTCTATAATTTTCTCACTTTTTAATTTTCTCTTCACACGAACTCCCTCCTTCCTTAAATTTTTCACGGATGTTTCGCAGTGGCTAGTCTTTTGTACGCGCTCGTAAAAACGCGCATTGTCACAAACCTAAAAGCATACACGTGCACATATACAGATAAAAACAGAGCACACACACACACACACACACATACACACACACACACACACACACACATCCATTTATGTTCCGGTTTTACGTAAGTTTATGATAAGTTCTTAGGATATTAACGTGGCTTCTCATTTTATTTAAGCGACAATGCAAAGTTTGATCTCTTACTCGTACATACATTATTATGAATATAAATATTATAAATAAATACACATACATGAGTAAAATTCGCATAATTATGATTGCGCGAGGAATCATGCTCGTTGCGTTCCTTTCCTCCCACCCGTCCTCATCCCTCTCAACCGCATATCCTCTTCGTGGTTAGCGAATTCTTTCGATAGATGAGGAACCGAGCCACGTCTCGTCGCGCGTTCCTCTTCTCCCACGTGAGGAAACACCGCATGTTATACATATATAAATATATATAAGGAAAGAAAAAAATATATACGAATGTAGGACGCGATTTTCGAGCGTTCGTCCCACGTGTAAAGATTTATCAGTCCCGTCATTCAGTTCCCATTCCTCCCCCCCTTCCCCTCTCCTCCTTTCCCTTTATAAACAATTGTAAACGCGTTCTCGCCGCGAATCACGAAAGCGCGAATATGATTTTTTAAAGAACTGCTCCGACTTGATTAAGAAACGAAATAAACGCTGCTTACGACAGTTAAAACGACTTAAGTGTACTTTTTCATACCTTTAATCCCCCCTGCTGACTTTTGGTTACCGAAACGGAGTCAAGAGCGGTTTGGCCTCGAAAATAAAGTGGTTTCTGCCAAGATTTCTGCTGAAATTAGAGAAGATAATTCTCCGAAAGGGCCTGGATTGCCGGGAAAGCACCAATCTAGAATTGACCCAGATTCATTTGCATAGTAAAAAACCGGCCGAAGGCAAGAATGAGGTAAGTGCATAATTTGTAAGATCCACTCTGAATATGCAATCATATTTGAAACAGATCTCGCAAATTGCGGGCTTGACTCGTTCTCTTGCATTCAAATTCTCAGAATCAATATTATTTTATTCGTATGAGAGAATCTCAATTTTATTCTTTCTTCCAATTTATTTCAATCAAGCAATATTCAGAGAAGCGTTCCAACAGCGCTGCACTTTTAAATAAACAAAAAATAATGTCGGAATATTTCGGTTGATTCGCGAACGATATTAATTATATGCTAAAACACACATTGAGTTTTCTCACCAGGTGCGCTTGACATCGCGATACTAAGATAATCAGCGCGTGTAAAATTGTCGCCAATGGATGACATCTTGAGATATGAGGACCACTGACGGACTCTCGGCGCCAGGGTATTAAATCTGAAACCGTCGACATTGGCGAAAATTTCCATCTAGCAACTGGACGCGCGGGCAGATTTATTTCTCTCTCTCGGCGGGAAAAAGAGAAGAAACCAAACGGGATCGTATATCGGGCGTGAAGAATGGGCCAAGAAATCTGAGGTTCGCTTCTCGTCTTTCCTTTTTTCTCGGACGTTTATTGCACGTCAAAGTGTTCTCCGACAGAGCTCGATAAAACGAAGCAAAATCAATGAAAGAAAGAGAGAGAGACCCCCACGATCACTACCGGAACAATCCCATTGATCCTTGACATTCGTCACAGACTTTATCTGGTATCTCGTTCTCTTTCGAAGCTCAACATCTAGAATCTCGAAGATGGACCCGAATCGAATATTCCCTTCGTATCACCCATTCGAGTGCACACAGCTGGATAATAATTATGGACACGACGTCACGCGTGGATGATTCTCCTGAGACGGCACTAAATTATATCGGTCCAACGTCATTCTTGGTGAGGAGAAATATTGTATTTTAGGACGATGTTACCAATCGTCGTTGGAAACCCTCTTCGTGTACGCGCCATGAATATTTGATTTGTTCAATTATTTTCCGCTAGAGGAGATCTCGTCTGTTTTACTTTTTACACTGAAATTGAATAACTATGCTAATATTAACCCTTTCCGGATACGTTTTACGTACCTACGTGTTCTGATTAAAAGGAAGAAATATATTACGAGTGGATTCCGTGAGCAAAACCTCAACGTGAGTATGAATTTAGGGCAATTCAATTATATCATGTCCGGTAAATGAGAGTAATGTCATTAAGTATACTTGACTGATACATATCGGACGAACGAATATTGTGTCTATTTATTGATTACCTTCTGATGAAAATAGGACAAAATCGACAATATTTAATCATGTCACATAATCATATACATCCGATATGCGCGGTTATCACGTGATATAGGTGCTTGTCTGCTGCATTGTGATTATTAGCATATATATAAAACGACGTTTAGTCTTATATCGTAATTTTATCATAACATGTATTAATGTCTCTGATTCGTCTACGCTGTTAAATATCAAAGAATCAAATTTAAATCTATTCTATTCGGGAAAAAAATGTTTCATGTATAATTATTGGGTTGTCCGGAAAACTCGTGTCGATTTTGAAGAAAAATTGAAACGCAGAAGATTTAAATTTTAGTATACATTTCTTAAATTTAAATCTTTTGCGGCACGAACTTTCCGGACAACCCAATATATATAATTATATAAAATTATATAAAAAATTGACATTTTATATACATAAGTTATAATTATATATAAAATATGTCTATTTATATAATATTTTTTCCCGGATAACTAATCGGATAAATAATCAAAGTTGAGTTCTTCAGATATTAAACAAATATTAAATTGAAAAAACGGACAATTAAATAATAATAACGGTCTTAATACGCAGTGCGATTTTCAACATATATTTCACAACTTACATAATTATAACGACCGAATGTTTCGGCTCAATTCGAGTCATCTTCAGCAGTCTTGCATAATTTACAATTCTTGATAAACCAAGTAGCCATACAAGGATAGTAACAGAGTATAGCATGAAACGCCTCCATGTTCGGTCATTATAATTATGTAAGATGTGAAATATATGTTGAAAAAATGTAACTTGAAAATATAATTGCACTAATTACCACGTATTAAGACTCTTAATTGCCCATTTTTTTTCAATTTAATATTTGCTTAAATCTATTCATTAAGTTAAAAGTTAAATAATATTTTATAATTTGTAACTTCCAAGTAAGTCAAAATGTTATTTTAATACAAAATATGTGATTAAAAAAACAATCATATCAAATCAATCCATTCTTGTGACTGAATTGCTTTCAAAATAACAGTGTTTCACAAATAAATATGCACTAAATAATTACTAAATTAAATTTGAGTTAAATTAATATAACATTTCTTGAGTTACATTGTTTTAGACTAAAACAATGTAACTAAATAATGTAATTTATCTAAAACTTTTAATTAAATTAACGACAAATAACCTCTGTTTTAGTTAAATTAATGACAAATTTAATAGGAGTAAACCTACAAGAATGATTAAAAATAACTCAAATGGAATTACTAAAATAAGTCCAATTTGACATAATTTGAATTCTGAATTTAAATATCATGTTATCTATATAAAGAAGGATGAAAGTTTGGTCGTAAAAAAAAGTAGACATAAAAAATGAGATAAGAATATTCATTTTTTTATGAAAATATAAAAATATATCAAGGAATGAAAGCATCTCCATGAATATAAGCTCTGTTTTCATTAATACTAAATATAGAGGAAAATTAAACAGTAGAAAAGTGGGTCGTATATCGCGGCCATAGTTCTTTACAGAAATATCCGGGCAAGTAGTTGATTTCTTTGACATGAAACTGTATGGTGTTCGTGTACGACTTTCGAAAATGAAGGGTAATAAAACTATCATTCTATTCGTATTAATTATAAATAGGATTATCCTTGATCATCGGGAACCGACGTCCCACGTTATAGATAATTATAATTCTTGCGTTGGTTTTTTTAACGTGACGCGATCGATATCTTCCAAGCGTGTGTTACGACATTCCGTTTAATTCTGCCTATCATTATTGTCTATTAATATGCTCTGCTCGAATAACTCGATATAGTACTCAATTTACGTCAATATCGCACTATTTTCAGATGTATTTCCTAAATGTACTTCTTTTTGCAATCAACCGTACAATGTCGCTTAATTATATTCCGCCAATTAATTCTTGCACCCTTGTTTCATTATCAAGTGTTCGTTATAAATTTTTACAAGAAATGCGAAGCGTCAAATTTTTATTTTAATAAAATTTTGTATGTAAGGGTAAGTTTTGTATATAATAGGAAGTTATATAAATAATGATTTTAAAAAAAATCAGTTTTAAGGAATGAAATCACATATAAATAAAGCAGTTTTTATTACATTTCAAAAACTAATTGAGTTATATCAAAAAAAATGTTTGATATAAAAGTTACAAAATTACCTTTATTTATATACATGTATTCATATTAATATTTAAAAAAAAATAATTTCGAAACTATGAATTTTTAAAGTAATTTTTTTTAAATATTATTGACACGGATGAATAGAAATAATTTTACTAAAATTTTTATATAAAACGTTTTTTCAATAGTTTGAATAATTTGAATAATGAATAGTTTTAGATTATAACAAAAAAAATTGTAACCGGTTTATTTATAAGGGGTGACTTTTACTTCTTAAAATCATTTTTCTACTTACTCCCCGACTGACTTTTCAAAATTCAACTCTACACACACACACACACACACACACACACACACACACACACAAAGTTTTATTAAACTCAATTTAACACTTCAACTTTAACAAGTTAACAGTTTCCTTGTAGTTCATTTGTGTATGCCTAGTTTCTTATTATATTACGGTCTTATATTATATTACAACGTGACAAATTTAATAGAATTTCATTTTGAAGAGAAAGAAAAGTGTTTTATTAGATGGAACTTCACGATAATTAAGCGATTCTCATTTCAACGATCAACTATTCAATGTTACCTCGTTGCAATCGAAAACGTTAGAAATCAAGCGGTGAAATCAATCCTATTCAGATTCCATACAGCCGAAGCTCTGTTATGTTCCCCCAGAATCGTGTCCGAGGAATTAGTGCCGAGCCTAGAGCACCGATATATCGACTCCCTGCAAATGACCTGGTTCGCTGCAAAGGTTGCAAGGGTCAATTAATCACAATATCACCATCATCCGCTTCGCGTTATCCCGCGGTACGTACTGGCAGCCTCGCTTCTAAACGCTCTCATTCATCACCGGCACCTGATATCGGCTATTTTCGAACACGCAAGCGAAAACTCGACACATTTTCTTGCATTATTTAACTTCGATTAAACGTGCGGGTCGCGTTTATCCGACGTTCGATCCGCTTTTTGCTTTCCTGATGAAAGATGCATCCGTAATATTAACAGTGAAGAAGATGAATTTGCCATCGTAACCTGATCGAAGACGACGTACAACATCTTAATCGAATAACTTTTTGCTGTTATAAATAAGCTGCCAAATAAGATTTGAATATTGCATGGAAAGAACGGTTTTGCTGAAGTATATGTCTAGAAATTTAGCTAGATACAGATTTAAAAATAAATCTTGTTCAACTATCAAAAAAATTATATAAGATGTTCAAACTAGTTCCTAAAATATTACAAAAAAAAATGTTACTTTTTGTAACATTGTTTATTATGCTGAGTTTCCTACTTAATTATTTTTATGGTCCAACAAAATTATTTTCGGGTCTAATTTTTTTGTCTGAATTTTTAAATACTATATATACAATTTCAAGATATATTGTACTATGCTTTAACAAAATCGTTTTTGTGTGTAGATTTCTTAAAATATTTTAGAATTTCCGCGAGAATGATACTTTAATTAACTATAGAATTATGATATTTTAATTAACTATTTTTTCTGATTGATATTTTTAAATTCAATTATACGCAAACAAAATTTTATTAAAATCAATTTAACACTTCGCAAATTAACAGTTCCCTTGTAGTCATTTGTATCTGCGTAGATTATTATATTACGATTTTTAAAAATTTTCTTATGATATTACAATCTCATATTATTGTATATTACATGGTAAATTTAAAGAAATGTAAAAAAATTGTGTATAATTATATATAAAATTATGCATAATTGTATGTGAACAATTTTTTGTACATTTTTCCAAACTTGTTTTTTCCTAAAACAATGGAAAAATTATTTTAATTATTTTTTAATTATTTTTTATGTTTTCACATTATTATTATTATTTCTATTACACTAAAAAGTAATTTTACAAAAGAAAGGGATGTATAAAAACATGTACGGGCATATTTCATATATGATTATACATGTTTATGAATATTTATGTATGTTTATACATATTTATACATATTCATGCATGAAAAATTTTGTACCGAGTATGATTTTAACTTGTATCAAATTAAGCTGAAATAGCGTTAATAATAAATTTAATTTAATTTATTAATTTTAATAAAAAATTTAAGTACTATAATTTTTTTTTAAAGATATTATTTGCATCATAACTGTATACATATTTATTCATCCTATTTCATTTAAATATTTCAATTCGATTTTTACTTGCATCCCCTGACGACTTTCGCGTTTAAAGCGTAATGTACAAGCTTTAAGGGAGAAAAACTACGAAGCGCAAAAGCGTAAACGAAAAACAAATAAATAACATATCCGATGACAAATACATGCGACAAATATATGAATGAAGCGCGAATTTTTCGGATACGTGATCGATGATCGCGATTTACTCACCTCTGCATTTTTCAGATAACACGGCGCGACAGGGGCGCAAATGTGGGGCAAATCGAAACTGCAATTATCCGACATTGACTATTCTCCTCGTAGGGAGTCGGGGGTATTTTTAATCTCCCCGCGGCCGGGGAATGGTGGCGACGAGCTTGACGTCAAGCTGACTGGAGACGCGGATGATTTGCTCCGGCCGTATACATACGTATACTTTGTCAATAGAATAGAACGCGCCGCCGCTCAGGTGATCGATCGGTCACCGCCTTCCTCTTGCGATCGTCTTCTCTCCTGCGCGATATTTTTCCCCTTCGTTTTCTTGGAGGCCGCGCGTCTCCCACTCAGGTGATCGATTGTCGTCTGGCATTGAGATCACTCGTCCGCCACGTAGAATAATCGATAATTTTAGTTACCTACAATACTACTCTGATAAATTATCACCGCTGGTATAACAAAAGGGAAGATCGTCTTCCTGAGAAGAAATAAGAGAGAAGTTATGCAACAAATCAGAGATTATATGCACTGCGAAAAGGTGTATACATACATAAAATGTATACATTGTATATGTAATTCCGTTATAATCCCGTGATTTTTGCACTTATTGGTTGAGTAACTTTGCATAATCTCCTTCATAATATATACACGCACAGAACGATTTAGCTAAAGTATTTAAAAATTTAGTTAAATACAGTTAAATAAATTTGACTATAATTTTATTGGACCATCAAAATAATTATGTATGATATTCAAGTTAATTGCTAAAATGATAAAATCTTTGCAGCTTTTTATGTATCATGCTTGAGTTTTCTGCATTATTTTAATGGAGCAACAAAATTATTTTCAGATCTGTATTTAGCTAAATTTTTTGATATTTTGGCAAAATTCTTTAGTGTGTATATTAAGTTAGATTAAAGTCAGTTACGATTAATAACTTATTAGAAATGATATATATTGTATACAGTAATGATAGTAATCATAAAGAACTGATGTCAAAAGCATTATACGAAATACTAGTCACATAACAGTCTATTAAAGAACTTGTCTATATTTCCATCGACAAATGTCACCGAGGATAAATGTAAAAGCCAAGGAGAGTATAATGGTTTATTGTAAGTCACTTGCGACTTACATTAGGTCAAGTATAGCTTTTATCTTTAGATGTATCTTCCCATTTCTCAAATATGTACAATACATTACTAATGTGTAATGTACTGCTTCATTTCATATCTTTAAAAAAAAATATTAATAGTAATATAAAATATACACTGAAAAAAATTTTGATCATTTCCAATGAATGATCATTAAGCAATATCCGACTTAATGTCCAACTTAATGTAATTAATTCATTGATAACTGGAGTCATTTATATTCATTCTCGCAATGAATTCTAGTAATTCTAGTTTTATAACCTGAATCATTAAGAATTCATTGGACCAATTTTTATGAATTTAATGAATATTTTATTGTATTTACGTACAATTTTGGTTCAGAGTATAAAATAAGATATATATACACTATACATATGATATCAAAATTATCAATACATCGAAATAGAGTTTCATAGAACACAAGCACACATACACATACATGTTTAAAATATATTTTCTCCTTTGTTACATACTATTATTATCTAGTAGGTAATGCTATATAATAAAAAAAAGTTATGATCGATATTCATAGTTGGTTCTTATATTTATGATCGTCTTAAGTACAACCTAATTAAGATATCATAAACCTGCAATCATATATTAGAATCCATATTAGAATTATAAAATATTACTTAATATGGTCTCGAAATAAGAACCGACTATGAGAATATTGTTCTAAGAAATTAAACCGAAGTATTTCGTTTTAAACTGCAAAAAAATTTGTTATTCCAGCAATTAACTTGAACATACATAATTATTCTGATAATCTAATAAAATTATTTTCAGATCCGTTATCTAAATTTTTATTTACTAAATCATTCTGTGTAAAATTAAAAATAAATTGATATCGTACATAAAGATTGGATCATCTAATTTCATAATTAAAAATAGATCGATATCGAACACAAGGATTGAATCATCTAATTTCATAATCTTTTGATGATTATTATTACAAATGACATCAATGTCTAGGAATAAAATGTTGTATAATAAAGAGATAATAAAGCGTGCGGAGCGTATATGTGTGTATATGTGTTGCATCTTTCTACAGTTACGTTTCTGGCCGTTGCGTTGGTGTCTTCATGCGAGTTACGAGGAGGACAGCCATGCAGGCCGAACAATGATCCCAAAATGTCCCCGTGCTTCGGTTAAACCGGTCTTTAAGAGGCAAGCGAGGAGATCGAACCCGTGTCACTGTACCGCCTGTTTACCGTACCGACTCACTTATTTTCGGTCCACGCGAATTCAATGGCAAGCGACGCTGGCGGTAAGCCAACGGCGCCAAGACGCTGCTTTAATCATGAACTCCTTCGATAATTTCACTCTGATTTAATAGCACACCGATACTTCCGTTACATCAATGTCGAACATTATAACCAAAAGTATTTGTCATCTTGAGTGGTAGCAATTAAACGATTAATGGAAAAGCATTAATGAAGTATAATAATAGCTTTAATAAACTCGATTCTTGACATGAACAGTAATTAAAAATTGCCTGCCATAATTTGGCTAAATGTGATGTCCAAGTCTTAAAATATTTCTTACCGAGGTTAAAATTGTAAGATAAAAGAAAAATTAAACTAAAAAAATAGAATTTACATTGCTATAATGTATAAAGTGATTTATTGAATTGTGAAATAAACTCAACAAATAATCAATGCTAATAAAAGTGATGTATAAAATTCTTTATCAAGCGTGTATATTTATTATTTATATTAAAATTATATAATACTATTTATAGAAGCTATTTCAGCAAGAGACATGAATAACACAATATAACACGCAAGTGAATATGGGCGCATTCAGCGAATTCAACCGCTCGCTGAGCGTTCAGTGAGCTGTTGTATCTGTTTGGTCTATATTTTTAGATCTAACAGAATATGCCAATCAGATGCAAGAATTCACTGAGCGTTCAGTGAGCAATCGTGCTTCTGGATGGATTATATCCCTGTTTACCAATGTTAAACAAAAATGAAATGATTACAATGTTGTTATACTGTCTCTTGCTGGAAAACATCATATATGTTAAAACACTGTACATTATTTTTTTAAATTAAATCATATATTATAATATATATAAATAAAATGAATATACTAAATATGTACATGAATAAAGAAATGTACCAATTACAAAATACAATTCCTAATGCCAATATAATTTAACCGATGTAATTGGCATTTTTAAGTTAATTAATTCTGTTTCAATATAGCTATGCAAATTGAAAATTGTTTACGAGATTTTGATTCTAACGCTTTAAATAATCATTTAATGAGGTTTTATATATATATATATATTTACTATCCTTATATATATATATATATATATATTTACTATCCTGCTTTGTGTTCGTAAACTTACTTATATAGTTACTTGTAATGCCGTTACCGTTATAAGTTATTTTTTTATAACAGTCTGATTTTTTGTAACGGCGTTACTTTTTTTATATAATAAACTGTAACGGTAACATAGTTACATTTTTTTGGTAACAGTAATGAATTTTACAATTTCTTGTTACTTTTTATATTTTGAACCTATATTATATTTTATGACATAATTTTCGTATATTCAATCTGCAATTTTTAATCAATATTTATAATGTGTGATATTTGTTATATTTAAAATCGTCTTAAGAATTTTTACGTCTCAATAGAGAAAGAAACAGCGGAACAGAACAATAACGGAAAGGAAACAGAATAGAGACTAACCAATCAGAATGATTCCGTTTTCATACTTGAACTTTCCATGGTAAAACTTTATTTTTTCGCAACTATAGAAGGATATATTTAAATGATAAAATACGATTTGTGTGATAGTTTCAAAGTCAAGAAACAACGAGCAATCGAAAAAATCGTTAATGTTGTCTTCAAGAGGACATTTAAATAATGATATAATCAGTATCAATTTTTACTTATTATAGTATCAATTTTTACTTATTATAAATAAAAAATGTAAAATTTGATAAGTTTATATAATTCTACTTAATCTTTGCAATTTTATATATAATTCAGATGATTCAGATGATACATGATGTTCAGATCCAGATTATTCAAATAATTCTATGCTATATCTTATTAGGATATACTATATCCTAATTTTTATAGCTTAGATCTGAATAATTCTCATAATTCTATACATTTTAAGAACAGTTTTAAGTCAAAATATATTTAAGTATAAAAATATTCTATTACAATTTTTAAATATAAAGTTGCAAGTACAAAAAGATACATTTTGACTGTATTTATAAATGGAAATAAAAAATCAAGTATTTTTGTTCATATTTTAAGTATTTTAAAATCTTTTTTCTTAAATTTTTTTGTGTGTTTTGCAAATTTTGCACAAATTTTATTAATATTTTTATTTTTATCTAATATTTTTAAAAATATTAGGAAAGTATTTTTTTATTTAATTGCTTTTTTCAAAAAAAACTAAATTTACATATTTATGAAAGGAAGCAAATATGACAAGTTTTACAAACACATATTAATTCTTCCAATACATTTTTTTATTCTAACGAATCATTACTTTTCAATTAAGTAACGCTAACGGTAACGAGTTACTTTTGAAAATCAGTAACTATAGAGTGTTTTCTATTTGATGACACAAGTCGATACAAATCGACACAAATATCGTTCTATCTTTGTCACTCTCTGAATCAGAGAAGGATAGAACTTAATATATGTGTCGATTTGTGTCATCAAATGAAAAGCACCCATAATAAGTAAGTGATTACTTTTTTGACTTGGTAACATATAACAATAACTTCGTTATTTTTAAATTGTTATTTTTGAAAAAATAACTTTCTTTTTCTTGATACATCCATCTAATAAGAGTTGCTAGGATTGGTTATTAGCACAGACACGCACCATATTCATTTTCGACACTATGATTTTATCAATAATTTTACAAAATAGAAAATGTCTAATTTCCTTATCGTAAAAGTAGACGTTGATATGCCACACGAAAAAGGCCGCTTTCAGATTTTTTTTATTTATATAATTGTAATACGTTCTCCGAACACAGTAAGGAACTCCGCACAATAAAAAGAACAGAGAACAGAGAATAAGAATTTCAACCTATCAGAAACTGTGTATTCCACAATACATGATTTCTGATTGGTTGAAATTCTTATTCTGTGTTTCTTGTTCCCTTATTCCTTTTATTGTACAGAGCCCCAAACAGTCGCGTCAGATTGAAGAACTGTCCGTTACAAGTCGATTTAAATCCGATGCTGCGGTCAGCTGCAAGCCTCAACTTCAAAAATATTTAAATCTGTATCTGTTACTTATTGCTCAAATTCACCTAATATGTGCCATTACCAGCAACTTCGAATAATTAGCGTGAATAATGAGTGAGAATGATGAAACAACTCAAAAAATTGAAGTGATCGTGCAAATTCTCGTTCAAAAATTCCGAAAAAACGGAATTATTTTTCTATTTTTTTTAAACTTTCATAGTGTTTTCAAATTAACAGAGTTTTTTTGAGACAGATACCTTTAGGCTTTGTGTTAATTTTGATTTAATTTCTACCTTCAATAGTTTCAATTTTAATTAACTTAGTTTTATTTTGACTTTTCGCCAGTTATCATATCATTATTTAAAAGTATATGTATATATATATATATATATATATATATATATATATAA